>NC_041706.1:1012024-1152024 GCF_900097015.1 Plasmodium sp. gorilla clade G2
TGAAAATAACTAATATTATATTAAAAAAAAAGAAATCAATAGTATTTCTTTATTATTATATTTAATATAACAAATTTATTTCTGTTAAAATATAATATTATTTTTTATTTTTAAATAATATATGCACAAAATAAATTTTATACATGTTAAATTTTATTATATAATAAAATATGAAAACTTTAATTTATTAATATACATTTCATTAGACATTATATAAAAATAGGTTTCTCAGTTTTGTATTATTAATTATCATTTTGTAAATATATTTCAGTTGTATTTTTTGTGAATTCAAACTCATTGTATAATTAATTAAAAAATATGAAGATTGTTTATTATATATATATTGTTTTATTCAACCTTTTATCGTTGATAAATGTTAAAAATGATAAAACATATTTATTATACCATTGTAATATGTTTATATTCAAAATGATTAAACTTTTGTAAATATTTTATAAGTGAATATTTCGTTTTACATTATATACAAATATTTGTTCACCTTATTATTGTGTTCAGCATTTTCTTTTTCATAATATATTAAAATAATTATTAAAATTGAAAAATATATAATAATATATCAAAAATCTTCAGAAAGAAAACACATTTTTTTTGTATAATGTATAGTAAATTATATATGTGTAGTTAATAATGAATCCAATATTTTAATAGTTTTATTATATAAAATCATACATATTTATTATACGATTTAATTCATATTAAGATTCATTATATATGCTTCTATAATTATATGTATGAATGAGAAAAACTAAATAACAATTTTGTCTGTATCTACTTTAAATAGTAAATATTTTCATTAAAAATGATTAATAACAATTGTCTGAAATAGTTTTATTTTATGAAAATTAAAGAACGTATATTTAATAAAAAAATGAATTAGAATTAATCGTAATTATTATATTATTAATGTCTATTTTAGAACTAATTTAATCTTACAAAAAACTTCAATGAAGTAAACATAAATATTTTTTAATATACACTTTTTATAAATGCAAAATGAATATAGAAATCAATTGTTCTGGAAGAAATTACATTTATAAAAAAGAATTTTATATTTATCTTGTATGTAGTAAATAAATGTAATTTATATTAAAAGAATATAATTATTCTAATGTTATGAATCTATATAAACATAGAACCTTTTATTAAAAAACACATTTTTTAAAAATATAATAAGAGTTATTTTCATATATCTGCACGTTATATAAGAAATATAAAAATATTAATAAAATGATCCTCTAATTTATTTAATAAAGAAAAGAAAAACTATTTGAATAGTGATTCACAATATAGTTTGAAAAAATACTACACATTATATATTTAATTTTATTGTAAACATTTTTTTCTATTAAAATATAAATATATCAAATTTTGATATGTAGATGTAAATTTATTCGAAACTTTAAAAGGATCATAACAAAAGAAAAAAAAAAATTCAAAAAAAATAACATTTTGTTAAAAATATATTGTTTTTATTAAAACAGAAAAAGTGTTTTATAATGTATAATAACATTATTATATTTGTTTAAATATAAGTACAACAAAGAAATATAGTTATTGTTAATTTTCATTAATATATTTACGTTCATATTTAAAAGATATAATAATTAATTTTATAAGGTTTTATAAAAATGATCTAGGAATGTTGAAATGTTAATCTATAAAATGTATTTGAAAAATGTACTAGAGAAAACAAATAAAAAAACAATTAATGTGTTGTATTCAATAATTTCAAATTAATAATTTCTTTTTTTTTATGAATACATATTTTTAACTGTTATAGATAAGCTATAATACTGATCTATATGTAATTCTTTTTTAACGTTTTTATTTATAATAATTGATATAAAAATTAAAATTATATCAATTATTAAAAACATACGTATTTCTTTCTATTAGTATAAAAGAAAAATTATGACATATATAATACAAAATAAAAGGTATTATTTCAAGTAAAATAATTGATATTTGTCTTATAATTTCAATAATAAAAAAACATATATTATGATAAAACGTATTCCGCAGAAACAGTTTCACAATTTGAAATCAAAAAGAAAAATAATTCAGATTGATGTCTATAAAAAATATGAGTATCATAAAAAGTTCTATTATTAACAAGAAAAACAATGGTTCTAATGGGAAATTAATATAATTATATATAAAAAAATTATACTCATTCATTGGAATTATTAATATATTATAATAATTAATATAGTTCAATAAACTATTTTTTATCTTTCAATATTTAAAAGGAATATAAATATGAAGAAGTAAAAGCCATCAAGAAACCATTTCGGTTTAGATATTTTAGAATATATAATTTGTTATTTTGTAAGGGTATAAAATGATTATATGCAAAATATAATAAATAATTATCAAATCATACAAGTATTTCTTAAAATGCAAATATAAATAATGATAAAAAAGACTTATACATGTATACCTCTATTTATAAAAAAATTATATTAAAGAATATAGGAAAAACCAGTATGTATATATTTTTTTTTTAACCAAAAAATTTTGGAATATAATAATATGTTTAAATTGGGGCTATTTTTATAATATAATATAATATAATATAATATATTATGTATATTAATACATTGTTAATATTCTTTTTAATCGTTAACATATATATTTAATAAAATAAGAATAATTGTTTCTAAAAATGTAAAGTTAAAAAAAAATAAACAAAATATTAAACAAATGCATTTTTTATTTTTAGACAAATAAAACTAAAAAAAATAAATAAATAAAAAAAATATATTTTATGTAAAACCTTTTTACAAAAAATTATATTAATAATAAGTAATTTTTATAATAAGAAACATAAATTATTATTAATACGAAAAATGGAGAAATATTATTTAAACAGTATTTTCATTGATGTGTTAAAAGTTCTTAAATGTGTCCTTTTGTTAAATGAATAAACATTAATAATTAAGGGATCTGTTTCTAAACAAATATGATAAACCCTTATATAGGTTGTAGGAATATTGATATTTGTTATCTAATATATCTTCTTTATAAAATTTAAAAATTTCTACAATGGAATTCATTTCTGCAAAAAAAAAAGAAAAAAACAAAAAAATATTAAATACATTTATATATATATATATATATATATATATATGTAATATACATATAACCTATTCATATTTATATTTAAAATAAATTTCATTCATACCATAAAGCAAGTGGTGTAAGGGATCATATAACTCATTTATTTTAATAAAGTTCAAAAAGTCAAATAAAACATATGACAAGGAAACTATAATTGATGACAATTTCCTAATAACTGATACTATAACATTCTTACATATAATACTTATTGCTATTGACCATAGTGAAACTCCTTTTAAATAAATACAAGTTAATATGATTGTATCCTTTAATTTATTTATCCGATTTTTTTCTAATACGTTTTTGATTTCTAATTTTTCTTCAAATGAATATACAGTTTGATCATGATTTAAAATATTTATATATTTTTTTAATTGACTAATTAAATCATCTATACATAATATACACGAATCAATATAAGCATTCCAAAATTTGTTATCTTCAAATAATATTGTATGTATGGGGTTACATAAATGACTTAGTATATTTATTTCATCTTTATATTTTAAGCTTGCATTAATAAGTATAAGTTTTTTAAATAATAATAACTTTAATTTAGTTTTTTTATCCATATTGGTAATTTCAATATTATTTCCTTTTATCCTATAACTTATATCCTTCAAATAATTATAAATACAACTAACAACGAAAAATTCATCATGATATGAACATTGGTTGTGCATTGGAAAATTATTTAACGAAGTAAGCACTTTCGAATCATATTTATTGAAAATAAAATTAAAAATTATAAAATGATATTCTAAAACTGCTGTTATCCATATTGAAGAAAAAATTGAGAAACAAAAAGAAAAATTGGTAATAACATAAATATTTGATAAATTGTATATTTTAGGTAGACTTAATATTACATCAAATGGATGTGTCAAAATGCTTACAATTATATTAAAACTAATACTATTAATTATTGTCATCAAAATATCTACAATAAAACTCAATACATAGGAGAAAATAAGTGGCATTATATTTAATATTATTCCCTAAAAAAAAAAAAATATATATATATATATTTTATTTGTTTAATATAACATTTGAATATTCCTATATTTTAAAAGTAAAACTTGTAATGAAAAAAATTATATATATATAATATCTTACCTTTTGAATTAGTTCAATTATGTTTTTCGTTTCCGTATTCATACAATGTTGAAAATCATGGATACTTGATTTTCTCGTATTAAACCTTTTTTGTAATATATACCTAAATGAAGGTGTAAAAATAAAAATATATATATATATATATGTACAATATATTAATGAAATAATTTTATTACTTTGGGTGTATAAATACAATGTTTATATATAACATATAAAATTTTTTTTTTTTTTTTTGTTTTTTAATTAAATGCAAATAATTAAAATTTTAAATGTACTTACGATATGGATGCTACATAAAAAATGTCATATATATTATTTCCATAATCCTTAGAAAAAACAGTTTTGGTATAAAATATACTATAAAAGGTTAATATTACACAAAATACATTTAATATATTCCATTCATTATATTTGTAATCTGTAAAAAAGGACAAGATACGTATAAATTAATAATATATGAAAATATAAAATGAAAAATAATTAAATATATATCTATGTTAAACATATATAGAAATATATTACTATTTAGACTATGTTCCTTAAAAAATATTAATAATGATAAGGTAAAGCATGATGGTATAGAGCTAACAAATGTTCCTCTTAATAGGTGAGCTACAATATTTAATTGGTCTATAAAAAAAAAAAAAAAAAAAAAAAAAGAGAAAGAAATATTATATATAGTAATAAAATGATATAAAATGAACATCTTATTTTAATTGACAGTACAATATATGAATACATAATGAACTATTAACATTAAAATAAAAATGATATAAAATATACAAAATCATATATATTTATTATTGTATTCAAATTCTTTTTGCTTTTTATGTATTACGATTACTGTCTCTATTTATAATGTAATTGTAACATAGTGATATAATTAGATTTAATATACTTATTAAAAGTAAATGCTTAGTTATAACTTTGACAATTGATTTGACAATAAATTTTATTTTTAAATTTATTCTAGCATTGTAATCACTATTTAATCCCATTAAAATCATGATGTAGGAAAGAAAAAAAAAAAAAAAAAAAAAGAATGATTTTTTTATTCAAAAAGTATGATGATACTTTTTAAAAAGATTATTAAAAAGGATCTTATAAATTATATTTTTACATTTCATAAAGCATTAAGTATTTACATAAAGTATAATTCAATATGATTACAATTTATAAGAATTTTTCATTTTTTTTTTTTTTAAATAAAAAAAAAAAGAAAAAAAAATTACTTATTTTTTTATCTCATAATATAATAACATATTATATAAAATATTAAATAATATGATTTTGTTTGTGTAAATTTAATTTAATGAAATATATTATATTTGTAAAAATAAAGATAAATTCAAAATAATTTAAAAAAAAATAATTTTTTAAAATTAGGTTAACAATTGTTAATTTTTTTTAATTTTTTTTATATTTTTTTTATTTTGTGTATACATTAAATTTTTATAAAAAAGGAGAAAAAAAAAAAAATAAGGATGAGAAAAGTTTACAAAATGGGAAAAAATTATATTTTATAAATGATATTATATAATACATGATTATACATATAATATAATACATATATAATATATATTATATATATTATATATATATATATATATAATATTTAATTAGCAAAAAAAAAATAGCAAGGTTAATTAAAAGGTATATATTTTATATATTAATAAAATATATATATTAACATTTTGTTTCTTTTTATCTTATATATATTTTTTTTAATTTTGTTGTATTTTTCTTAAGGTAAGAGTGTTTAAATTAATTTTTAAGATGAAAAAATAATAAACCCTTAACATTTTGAAATTTCTATAAGAACAAATGGAAATGATATAATCAATTTTGCTTATATCCTTTTTTTTTAAAGATTTCAAAATGATAAAATTCAGTTATGTATCAATGTGTATTTGAAAAACTCTAAGAATATTTTCTTTTCAAACAAAACTTTTTTTCTCATATATATATAATATATATATATATGTATATATTTTGTTATTTTTTAATAAGCATATTAAAATTAATATTATATTTAAATGTTATAAAGAAATAGATTTCATATATATATTCTGATCACATAAAAAAATATCTTAGACCGTTTCGACATAGTTTTTCTAATATATATATATAATATTATATAAATATACAAATTTTTTCATATGGTAAAAGAAAAAAAATATATCATGTTTATAAAGGCTTATATTTTTAATACATATTATGAAAGGATATTATAAATATATATTAAAAAGAAAAAAAGTTACCTTATATTTACCTAAAGAATTTTTCAAAATATAAAATTTTAAGAAATTATTTTAATATATCATTTGTTTTAGGCTTGTATGATTATTCGAATAAAATACAATTTGTTTTATTATATATTAAACCTTTTTTTTTTTTTTTTTTCTCCTTAAAATATATAAAAAAAAAAATGTGCATTTGAATATATTTGTGATAAAATATTAATTATTTTTGAAATAATATAAAGAAAAAATAAACAAAACAAATATAATATATATTTTTCAATGGAGAAAAGATAATATATATATATACACATGTATAAATTTTTGAGCATTTAAAAATTTATAACAATAAATATATGTATTAATATTATTTAATATAATTATTTCTTTTATATATTTTAGGAAAACATTCTTTTTAAGCCCCTTGTATATATATATATATATATATGGTTTAAATTGTAAAAGGAGAAATATACAACAAAAAACACAAAAAAAAAAAAATTATATGTATTATATATATATTATATTACCAGATATTTTAATAATAATAAATTATAATATATTTTGTTTTTTTCTAACATATACTAAAATAGTTACATATTTTGTTAAATTTGCATATACTTTATAAAAACTATATATATAATATATGTATTATATACATTTTTGTTTTATATATGTATTTTTTTTTTAAAAAGGTTATTCTTGGTAGTAAATACACTTGATGTGTTAACACATAACGTTTATAAACATTTTACATATAATATATATTTTTCATTTTTTGTTATATTTTTAAAAAAATTTTATTGACGATGGAAAATCATGAAGTAGAAGAAGTTAATGAGGATCAGATATTATGCTTATACATAGATACGAAAAAATATCAGAAAAGTTTAGGTGTATGTTTTTATAATTATTTAAAATATGAATTTTTAATGACAGAATTTATTGATAATGGACATTTTACAGCTTTAGAATCATTATTCATACAGAAAAGACCACAAAAGTGTTTTTTTAATAGTACTAATGATTTAGTTGATGATGAAAGGCTTTTAAATTTGTTTAAAATTTGTAATGTTCAAGCTATTCCTTTAGAAAAGAAAAAGTATGATGCAACTAATTTAAAAGATGAATTAAAGCTAATTATATCTCATAATGATGATGTAAGAAATTATGATAAACATTTAGAATTAGAAAATGCATGTAAATGTTTAATGGTTTTAATTAATTATTTAAAACTACAAGAAAATCAAGATATACATAATCAATGTAAAATTAATATACATAATATGGATTTATATATGAGATTAGATAAAGCAGCTATTAGTGCATTAAATATCCTTCCAAATAAAAAGAATACACATAGTTATAATACTAATACAAGTTTATTGAAATTTTTAGATAAATGTAATACTTCAATAGGTTCCAAAAAATTAGTATCATGGTTAACACAACCATTAACTAATGTTGCAGAAATAAATAAAAGATTAAATATTGTTGAATTTTTCATAAAAGAAGATGATGCTCGTAATGTTATTTTTTGTAATTATTTAAAAAGGATACCAGAATTAGATAAACTTAATCATTATTTAAAAGAAATAAATCAAAATAATGAAATTCGAGTAAATTCTAAATATAATGAAGAAATGATTTTAAAAGACATTGTAAAAATGTATTATTCTATTTTAGATTTTAAACAAATTTACTTTACTTTAAAACCTATTAAAGGAAAAAACAAAGAAACTATAGACGAAATCATTATAAATCCTTTACATGACATTTTGAATAAATTTTCTAAATTATTAGATATGATTGAAATAACTATAGACTTAGAAGAAGTTCAAGAAAATAAAGTTTATTTAATTTCGACTAGTTTTGATAGTGAATTAGAAATTATTGCTAATGAAAAAAATGCATTAATGAAGAAAATCAAAAAACATAAAGATGATGTAGAAAAAGATATTTTTGCAGATAAATATGACAGAACTTATAAAAGAGCAAATAGAGAAGATATTAGATTAGTAGATTGTAATACCAATGGATTTTTATTTAGAGTAACAAAAAAAGATTGTGGTTTAGTTCAACAAGATAAAAAAAAATATATGACAGTGCGTATGAATAAAAATGAATTTTTATTTACAACAAATACATTAAAAAATTTATGTAAACAATATGATCATTGTTTAAATATTTACAATACATTACAATCAGAAATCATAAATAAAACAATATGTGCTGTTTCTACATATACACCAGTTATTGAAAAGTTTATTGATTTAGTATCTACATTAGATGTATTAATATCTTTTTCAGTCGTTTGTCATAATTCACCATTTCCATATGTTCGACCAGTAATAGTTGATCATGGAGAAAATGTAATTATGAGAAAATCACGTCATCCATTGTTAGAATTACAATATAATTTGAATAACTTTATACCTAATGATATCCATATGAACAAAAAGAATAGTAGGTTAATTATAGTTACTGGACCTAATATGGGAGGTAAAAGTACATATATTAGACAAACAGCTATTATATGTATATTGGCTCAAATAGGTATGTTTGTACCATGTGATTTTTGTGAAGTTCCTATTTTTACACAAATTATGTGCAGAGTTGGAGCTTCCGATTTTCAATTAAAAGGAATTTCAACCTTTTTATCAGAAATGATAGAAGCAGCAGCAATTGTAAAAAATGCTGATCAAAATTCTTTTATTATTGTTGACGAACTAGGTAGAGGTACATCTACTTATGAAGGATTAGGTATAAGTTGGTCTATTGGGAAATATATTTTAGATAATATAAAATGTTTTTGTCTATTTGCTACTCATTTCCACGAAATGTCAAATATTGCATATCAATGTGAAGGAGTTATTAACAGACATGTAGAAACTACAATTGATAAGGAGAAAAAGAAAATTTGCTTTTTATATGAAATTAAAGATGGGGCTTCAAATAAAAGTTATGGAGTTAATGTTGCTGAAATAGCCAAATTACCAAAAGATGTTATTCAAAAAGCTTATGAAAAAGTAGAGGAACTTGAATCAGCTGAAAATAAATATTATTTAAAAGAAAAATTAAATATAGATACTTCAGCAAGTACTGATGAAAATTATAAAATGAAAATTTCAAATTATATGAAAATAAAAGATGAAATTCACCATTTATTTTCATCTACTAATGAAAATGAATTTATGGAACGATTTGTTTCCAAAAAAAATTATTTAAAAGAATTAGCTATCTAAGTACATTTTTTTTTTTTATAGCAACAAAATATTTATTTTGTTATATACAGCACATTTTTTAATCCATTTATAAAAAAAAAATAAAAAAAATAATAAAATTTCTATTATTTTATGTATATAAATACTTATATTTTTAAAGTTTTAAAAGTTAATGTTCCATGTTGATGCTTAAAGAATGTTTTTAAATATGTTACACATACATTTCCATAAATAACAACAAACTTAATATTTTGATTATTCCTTATATTTTTTAATTTTTATGATTAAGCATTTATTAATTTTTTATTAAAAAAAAAAAAAAAAAAAAAAAAAAAATCCCTTTTTAATTTTAACTTTTTTTACACTTTTTAAAAATGTTGTTTTTTTTGCTTTTAAAAAAAAAAAAGAATATATATAAAATCATAAGATATTTATACATAGATATGTGAAAAATCCAACGTTGCGGCGCAAGGTGCTTATTTTCTTATATATATAAAAGATATATGATTATGTAGATTCCTTAAATTAACGACAATAGATATAATAATTTATTTATATAGTGTATATTTTTTATATGTGTATTCTGATATATGAATATATATATATATATATATATATATATATTATATATTTTTATTCTATTTTATTATGATACACCATGGAGAATCTTTATTTTAATAGTTATTTAAATATGGTCTCCTAATTTTAAATGCATATAAAAATATGCATGAAAAATTAACAATTTTTTTTTTTTTTTTTTAATAAATTTGTATGATATGGATAAAAAATTACTTGCTATTATTCATTAGTTTTTTATATTATTTCAAAGAATAAAAATATTTTATATAAGAAAATAATTAATTTAAGAATGGAATTTTTCTAGGACAAATATATATATATATATTTATATATTTAATTAATTTTTTTTAATACAGGTTCACATAATATATGCATATCATATTGAAATATATATCTTATTTTATATAGATGAAAATAAAAAAAAAAATAAAATATAACATATATCACAATAAATATTTCTTAAAATGTTTCATTTAATTTCCTTTTCCTATTTGAATAGAAAATACTGAAACATTCGATAACACAAAGGATTTAATAGAAAAATGTTTAAGAATTCAAAATTGTAATTTTAAAATATCACATAAAAAAAAAAATATATATATATATGTATAGATAGATATCATATATTATTCTTATGTGTTTGAAGTTTTTTTTTTTTCTTTTTTATATTTTTGGTTTATTAAACTTAACACATTGCTTTTAAATATAGGGAAAAAATATATATATATATATTTTTGTCAATAGAATAAATGATATTATTTTATTTTTTATAAAAAATAAAACTGTGAACAATGTCTGATGAAGGAAAATTAAAGAAACCTTTACTCAATATAAATGAGAAGGATGAAGAACTAAAGGAGTATAAACAAATAGAAGACTATAATAGTAAGTTAGGTATTGTATCAAATTTTAATGAGAAAGTTGAAATGAAGAATTTAAATCAAAGGAATGAAACAAACCTTAAAGACGAAAGTAGTTATATGGATTATATGAAACGTGGATTTAAAAGAAATAATAGTGAAGAATATAGAACGTATAACAATATATCAGATGAAGAGAATGTAAAAGATTGTAAAGAATCAAAAGGAATAAGAGAATCTTTTTTATATAGTAATAAATATATATTTTCTTATATGAAAGATAATAGAGAAGAATATATGAAAAGCGATGATTTTAAAATACGAATAAAATGTTTTAATAAATATTTAAAACATGAGGTTCATAAAATATACAATGGAGAAGATACCCCATATACTTTACAATCTCATGAATTGTTAAAAATGGTACATAAAATAAAAGGAGAAACAACACCAGAAAATTCTAGTGGTTTAGCTCAGTATAGAGATATAAGACAATTATTATCAAATAACACAACAACTAGATTTGATATATCTCCTAAAAGAAATTGTGTACTTATCAATTTGCCTTATAGAAAATGTATTATATTTAAAGACTTTTTGTTGTATATCCCTACTTTTACTAACAGTCCAATACCTGAAATAGCTGAAAAGGAAGAGAAGATGTGTAAATATTTTATTGAAAATTCAAAAGTTATATCATTAATAAAAGATTCTTTACCTTTTGAAATTTTAATTTTGGAAGCTATCTTTGTTGATATAAGTGAAGAATTGAAAAATGAAATTGAACCAGTGATATGTGAAGCAGAAAAATTATTTGAAATTATAAGTAATAATTTAAGTATATACAAATGTATAAATAAATTAACTGATATGAGAAGGAAATTAAAAATAATTGACGAAAAAGTTCAAAGTGTATATAAATCTATTCATGGAGTTTTAAATAATGATGATGATGTAAGAAGATTAGAAGTTTCGTATTTCTGGGATAAACCAGAATTATGGGAAAAATCAGATCCTACTCCAAATAATGAAGATACAGAAATGTTGTTAGAATATTATTGTCATGAAATAGAAGAATTCTTAAAAATTATACATAGGACAGATCAATCCTTGGATGATGTATTACAAATGGTTGAATTAAATTTAGATGATGCAAGAAATAATGTTTTGAAATTAGAATTAGGTTTAAAAATATATGGAATTATAATAACTGTAGTTGGTACAATAGCTGCTATTTTTGGAATGAATTTAAAAAATGGTTTTGAAAGTGATCAGTATGTTTTTTGGTCACTAGCTTTTTCTTTAATGTTTATAACCATAATGTGTTTATTTTACGTTGTGGTATCTTTTAAAAAAGTTAAAATTTGAAAAAAATAAAAATAAAAAATAAAAATAAAAAATAAAAACATAAAAAATGAATTAATAAACACATATATATATATATATATATTTATTTATTTATATGCATTCTCATGTGTCATTTTCAATTTGTAAATTTTTCACCTTTTGAAAAAAATATTCACTTTGTACATTTGTTTTAATTTAACTTTTTCACGTTTAAATTGTATTAGATAAACGTTCCATTTTTCTATATCCCTATTTTTTCAATTTATTTAATAACACTTTAATAAATTGTTTCATAATTCAATAGAAAAAAAAATATAAATAAAATAAATAAAAAAATCAAATAAATATGGACAATGGTATTCCCTTTATTCTCATTCTTAACTACTTTTATTGCACATGTTTCTCATTTCTCCACTTTGTAACCAGTACAGAAAATAAAAGGACCCTAATATACTTATAATAAAACCAAAAAATAAAATAGAATCTAGAATATTTTCTGATAATGCATTTAAACCAATGTTTATATCCCATATGTATGTAGGAGGTTTCGATGCATAGTCATCATTCATTCTGATTATAATCTTTTGACATTAGGCATATATATATAATATATACATAAAAAGAAAAATAAGAAAAGATAAATGAAATAATATCAAATAAAATAAAACTGGAAGATTTGTAATAAAAAAAAAAAAAAAAAAAAAAATGTGTCAAATAATGAAAAACCTGTTTATACACAAAAAAAAAAAAAAAAAGAATAAATAATTAAAATGAAAAAGTAAAATAAATATATATATATATATATATTATTTAATATATTTATTTATTATATCATTTCAGCATGTAATAAATAGGAACATTAATAAAAGTGCATTTTGTATTCAATATGAAAATATCACAAGAATGGCATTATATAATTCCATATCATAATTTCCTTTTTTATGCAAAATTAAAGTAATATTATTAAGTGCTTAATTAACATAAATATTAAGCTAATTATATATATATATATATATATATATGTTTAATTTTTTTTTCTGAATATTTAAATTATGTGATATTATCATTTATTTGTTAGCTAATTATCTTTTTGTGTAATAACTTATAAGTTTTATATTTACTTTGGAAAAAATGAAACATGAAACAAACAAAAAATAAAATTTTTTTTTTTTTTAAATAAATGTATATATTAAAAAAAAATATATTATGGTCAAATATGTATAAAAAACAGTTACATAAAAAAAATAAAATATAAATAAATATATATATATATATATATATATATATTTATATATACATTGTCATGTGTTTAAAATGCTATTTAAACTCAACAATTTTATGGCATTTTCCTTTATGCTTAATTTCATAATATTCCCAACATGTATACATGCCTGAGCACATGTTTTTAACATGGATTGAAAAATATCAATTGGAACTTCAGCATCAAATTCTAATAGAACAATTTTATTTGAGCTCATATCAATGGCTAGTGTTAATTCAGGTGATCCAGAATTCACTTCAAATTGATTTCCATCTACTAATATATTGTTTTGTAAATATAACACTGAAGATGCAGATATAAAATATTTGATAGCAATTCCTGCATCTATTAAAGCTAATATACATGTATTAACAGCAGCTGCTTTTAATCCTCCATCTCTTTCTATAATATATAGAAATATATTTATTTCAGAATTTTTATATAAATCTAATAATATTATATGATTACATATATTTCTTATATAGGAACTTATTTCTCTTGTTACATTATCTTTACTTTTTTTTCTTTTCTTCTCTAATATATTAAAAGGTGATAAAAATACGTTACATTTTACTAAACATTTTTCATCAGGTCTTTTATATTCATTTGGTCCTTGTATGTATGCAAATAATTTTGTATTTCCTATTTCAAAAAAAGAAAATCCATCTACATGTATTAACTCATTTCCATTTCCTAAACTTATTTTTATTAATCTGCATTCATTATTTTTTCTTCCGTCAATTCGGTAACCTTCGTCATTTAAATATTGTATAATTGACATATTTACAAAAACAAAAAAAATATATATATATATATATATATAAAGCTATATATTATTTTAATTTTAATGCTCTTTGCTTCTATATATTTATTTTGAATAAGAGTACGAAATGATATTAAATTTAGTTACAAATAATTATATATATATATCTATTATGATTTTTTTTTTTCATTTTAATATATACATTGCATCATTATATTATAACAATGTTATATATAAATGCATTTATATATTTATATATTAAAGAATAAGTAATGAACCCAAAATAAATTCTATAAAACAGAACAAAAGTTCTATTGGATTATACAAAAAATATAAGTATGATGATAATATATTGTTATTATAAAATTATTACAAAAAAAATAAAAATAAAATAATCTTAATTAAAGTATAAAATATTTTTTTTAAAACATTCTAATATTGGTTTTATATTTTCTTCATTATTTTTTTTTTTTTTTTTTTTTTTATTTATTAAAGTACATAATTTATGCATTCCATGAGTTCATTATTAATATAGATAATTATATATATATTATAATTTTTTTTTATAGTTAAGAAAAATTTATTATGTATAACAAATAAAAAAAAAATAAATAATAAAAAGAAGAAAAAAATAAAATATATTATATTATATATATATTTTTTTTATACTATTACTTACATATATATAATAATATGTTTATTTTATAAATAAATGAGATATTGAAAATACATATATAAAATGTAGAAAATATAAAACGACAAATAAAATGTGATATTGAATTAATTTACAAATTTCAAATTGTTGTTATTATTTGGATGCATTAATTTGTTCAAAAATTCTTATTTTTTTAAGGTGTTTAAAAATAAAAAAAGAAAAATACTTTAAATCTGTATAGTGTTAAATATATATATATAATATATAGGACTTGATACAAAAAGAAAGTACTTTATAGATGTTTATTACAAAAGTGTATGGAAAAAATAGAGATAAAATTATACTACATATATATATATATATATATATATATATGTTTATATTATACTAAGTGATAAAGAAAAGGTTATACTTATTTCATAATATATTTTTCTTTACGTACGAAACAAAATAACATTGATTATTATTGCATATACAAGTTATTCATGTAAAATATAATTTTCCATATTTGTACATATTTTTTTCCATTGTAATTTTATCCTGTATATTTATAGAAAAATACAAAATATCCAAAAAAAGAAAAATTAATGTATATGCATATAAAAGCGAAAAATATACAATATTATTTTACATGGAGACACATATATTTTATATTATATATACCATAATATTATGGCAATATAGAAAAAATATTGAAAGAAGCAATCATATGCCTTATTTATTTTAAATCCTCTTTTCACCATATACACAAATAAGTACAAAATATTTATCTGTACCTATATATATATATATATGCACACATAATAAAAAAAAAAATATATATTATTTCTTTTTATAATATATAATTTATTTATTTATTTTTTTAGAACTTTTTCTTTTTTTTTTGAAGAAGAAAAACAGAGAAAAATATATTAACCATATTCATATGACATTATAAATATAATATATATATATATGTATATAATATATATAATATATTTCATAATTAAAAAGCTCGATTAAAAACAAAATACATAATATATACACATTATTATATATTCATAATATTATAAATCATATGGCTTAATAAAAGTGAATAATATATTTCTTTTTATAAGTATAGAAGTATGTTTCGAATGTTTGTAAAATTATCATCTTTTTATGAGTTTTTAAAATATAAATTTCTTTCTTTTCTTCATTACATTTTATTGATTTTACTATTTTTATTTATATTTTCTTCCATGATATAATATATAATATATATTATATATATATAATAATTTATTACAAAAAATAATTTCAAATTTTCATTGTAATATAAATGAGAAAAATAAATATAAGTTTATATATTCAAAAAAAGAAAAAAAAAAGAAAAAGAAAATTTCATGAACAATTATAAAAATATGAATAATTAAAATCGAACCTATATATAAATTATATAATTATATATATATATGCATATATACATTCCTGAAGATGTATAAAAAATATACTTATATATATATATATAGTATATTCACTCCTCATGATATATTAAATATACGCATATTATATATATATTAATATATTTATTTTATTTTCGTATGTAATATAAGTATATCTAAATAATACATTTATTTTTATAAAAAATGAAAATATATTAAAATATAAATTCTTACAAAATAATCAAGAATATATAAAGTAAAATAGAAAAATAAAATTTTTCTCTACTTAAATATTTTATTATTTATTTACGAAATGAATACATTTTATTAGTTTTATATTTATTGCTAATATGTACATAAATAAATACTTATCATACAATATTATACACTTATATGAAATAATATTTATATAATAATATAAGCTTATGCAAATTTTTAAAATTTTAATTTGTGTTTATATTATATATATAAATACATATATATTATTTATATGATTTTTTTTTTTTTTTTCTCTCGTATCAAATTACTATATATATATAATATAATATATTAATATGTGTATAAATATTTTTTTTTATGATAAATATATAATACATAATAATAGTGAAACTTATACTTAAAATTTTTTTCTAATTTTATGATTTTTATATTTTTAAAAACTATGTGAAAGCGCATGACTGATATTTTATTTTGAATTTTATTATATATGATGTAAAAAAAGAATAATATATATATATATATATAATATATATATAATATTATATTATAATGTTTCTAAATATTTAAACACATTTTATATTTATATAATATAATATTATTTATTTTATGATATATATATATGCTTTATTTTGAATTTCAAAATAATATTTTAAAGGGCTATACATAAGAAAAATAATATGATATATATATATATATATATATATATATATATATATATAATATATGTAAAAATATATAAGAAATATTTATAGGTTTTTCATATTTTTATAAGAAATGAATTAATCCTTTTATTTTAGAATGAATATTATATAATATATATTATAATAAATATAAACATATATTAATGAATACATACATATATATTATATATATAATACATAAAAAAATTTTTAATTTTTTTTTATAAAAAATTATAAAAGTTACAGATAATTGAAATTTATATATAAATATATTTTTATGGTTATTTTATAAAAATCCCCAATTTTTTTTTTTTTTTAAGAATACATATATATATTTTTGCTTATTTGCAATTATACACCTTTTAATGATTTAAATAAAATTAAAAAGAATTTTTTTTTTTTTTTCATATTTTGAACAGAAATAATAATAAAATAAATATATATATAATATTATTATATATACATTTTAATAATATAAATAATTGACATTAAATATAAAAAATTATACTTTTTTTTTTTTAAAAAAAAAGATACACATTATTATCAGAATATCATTATATATATATTATATATATATTATATCATTTATAAATTAAGTATAATAAAATGGAAAAAGCTATTAGGGATCGAGTTGAAAAATGGAAAAAAGAACACACAATTGATGGAAAGGATGCAACTAATGAACATGCTTATGAAAGTTTAAATGAATTAATTTTAGATGGGAAAAAACTTACAAGTATAAAAAATGAAGAAAAAGAATTATTGAAAAATTTTAAAAATTTAGAAAGATTATGTTTAAATCAAACTGGAATACAGACCTTAGAAAATATCCCATCAATTGCTACCTTAAATGTTTTGGAATTAACAGATAACCATTTAAGTTCTGTTGAGGTATTAAAATATATAGTACAGAATTTTCCAAATATTAAAACCCTTGAAATAGGTGGAAACCATTTTAAAAATATAAATGATTTTGAAACTTTGAAAGAATTAAAAAATTTAGTTCGTTTAGGAGTACAATTTAATCCATTTGCAGACAATCCAAATTACAGAAAAGAATTATTTGAGTTTTTACCAAATGTCAAAATTATCGATTGTTATAATAAAGAAGGTATGGAAGTTTTAAGTTCAGATGAAGAAGAAGAAGAAGAATATGAAGAAGATAATACTTTAAAAAATTTCTATGAAGCTGACTTTAAAGATGAAGATGATGAAGATGAAGAATTTGTACCTAATGATAATGAAGATGATGACGAAGATGATGAATTAGATGATGATTTAGAGGATGAAGATATGGATGATCTTGATAAAGAAGATTTAGATAAAGAAGATTATGATATAGATACCAAAGAAACAGAAGGTGTAAACAAAGATGAAAAGTCAAATAAAAGAAAACAAGACGCTCTTGATAATACAAATGATATGGACCCAAAAAAAAGCAAAGTTGAATGAATAGAAATTATATAAATAAATAAATAAATAAATATATATATATATATATATTTATATATTTATTTATATTAATATCCATTATTATCTTAAGGAAAATATTAAAATAAAAAAAAAATAAAATAATATGACATTTTCCATAAATATATATATATATATATATATGATCATATCAACCTACGAATATATAAATATATATATGTATTATGTATATATTATATATTTTTAATTATGACATCTTCCTTTTTTATATACCTTTTATTTAAAAAAAATAATAATAAAATATATAAATAAATAAATATATATATATATAACAATCTGCATACATATTTATATTTATCTTATAATTTATTTATTTTATTTTAACGAGCATATTTCTTTAATTTTAGACCAATTATTCTATCTCCCCCTTTTTTTTTTTTTTTTTTTTTTTTTTTTTTTTTTTGACGTTTTCCTTTATGATTAAGTTATATTATTTAATAAGCTTTTAAAGTGTTACAAAAGTGTATTCCTATATAAACGTATGTGTTATGTGTGTATGTATATGCATATATAAATACATGTATCTTTTAGCTATATTGTTCTAAACCCTTGACGACGAAACGAAAATATTGAATATACATATATATATATTTAAATCAATATATATCTTATTTTATATAAAAGTAGGAATAATTCGCATGACAATGTATGCATCTTAAATATAATATGAAATAACAAATTATTTTTAATTTTAAAATAAGATAATACTAGAATTAATTTTAAGTTGTCATTAAAACATAAATATATATTTACATTTCTAGTCATGAATAGAGAAGTGTGTAATGATGTACTGAAAAATATAAATATTATATAAGTGAAACATAGTTGTGAAATATATATATATATATATATATATATATATATATATGTGAATATTTTCTTTTCTTTCTAATAATATGATTATGAATATACTATGTCTATTTATATCATTTTATTAATACTCTTTATAAGAGATGCATATAAAAACGACTACAAAAAAAAAGAAAAAAAAAAAAAGTACTCACGTTCATATTGGAATTCATGTTTCACATATTAATATATATTTGTTATTAAAAATATATCAATTTTTACGAATATTATAATTTAAATAAATAAATAAATAAATATATATATATATATATATATATTACATAAAAATAATATATATAATTATTAAATTATAAAATGAGGAAAATAAAAATGTTTCATGCATTGTATATAATAATAAAAAAAATTAGGGTCAAATGAAATTTCCCATATTATACACCTACTATTATATATAAATATATATTAGAGTGCACATAATTATTTGCTAATAATTGTAAATAAGTATTTTGTATCTATTATATTTACGTATATTTTCATAATTTGAGAATTTATATTAAAATAACAATTAAATGAATATATATATATATATATATATATATATATATATTACATAAAAATAATATATATAATTATTAAATTATAAAATGAGGAAAATAAAAATGTTTCATGCATTGTATATAATAATAAAAAAAATTAGGGTCAAATGAAATTTCCCATATTATACACCTACTATTATATATAAATATATATTAGAGTGCACATAATTATTTGCTAATAATTGTAAATAAGTATTTTGTATCTATTATATTTACGTATATTTTCATAATTTGAGAATTTATATTAAAATAACAATTAAATGAATATATATATATATATATATATATATATATATATATATATATATATTATATTTATATATTTCATTTTTTATTTTATTTTATTTTTTTTGTTTTCTTATTATAAAAATATATAGTAATACATATAAAATATAGATATTCTTCATTTTGATAATATCCTTTTTTTTTAATCTTATTGAAATAGTAATAATTCAAAATGGAGAGCCTAAATATTCCAAAGAATGTGAGCATGGATTTATTAGAACCTTTGATAACAATTTGTGTTATATTTATTTGTTTATATATGATTATTAGTATTGAAAGTCCTGTATATTATTTGATAAGAACTTTTCTTTTTAAATCAAAAATATTTCTTCATGAAATAAAAGATATATTTACAAAAATTAATTATTTTGCTTTAATATTTTCTTCTTTTTTTTTTGTTTCATATTACATTTTGAATATTTTAAATTACAAAAATGTGAAATCTCTTTTTTGTGTTAATTTTGATTATTATGATACTATTTTAAATTATAATTTAAAATATATTAATATTCAATCTATATTTCAACCTGGCATCAGTGAAAATTATTTAGTTAATTTTTTATATTCCTTCAAATTTCTTTTTCACATTTTTTTTTTAAATAATTCAAACCTTATAAAAACAATTTGCACTTCTTCTCTTGTTTATATTATGTTGTCTTTATATGCCAAACGTGTTAATAGGGTAATACACACAAAAAAAGAGAAATATGTGTATACACAAATATATATATATATATATATATGTTATATTTTGTTCTGTGGCAGCTTTAAATAATAGTGTACATGAAGAATGAATTTACTTTCATATATATATATATATACATACATATTTATATATCTATATTTACTACCACATTTCTGCAGATTATCTTTATAAGCAGCATAATTTCAAATATTATACTATCAGGATTTGTAATCGTTTACTTTTTTAAAAAGTTTTTAAATATAAAATATAATCATTGTGGGCATGAAATATTTTCATTTGTTTTTTTATTATTCTTTTATATAAACAATCCTTATTTAAGCGTCTACCAATATAATGACAGAAGTTTACATCCTTATCATGGTACTGAAATAAGAATTTATATCCATATATTATTCTTTATTTTTTATATAATTAATAATGAAAAATTTTATGAAATCAAATTATTGGTTGCGATTATTATCTATTTTATAATATTCTTAAGGAATACCATAGACACTTTTAAGGTATACTATTAAAAATATATATATATATATATATATATATATATATATATACAATGTTAAAAAAATAAAATATATTTATAATTACATAACTTTAATATATAATAACCTCCAAATAATATATCATGTACTTCTTAATTTTAGATATATACCTTCTTAAAAGTTATTTGGCTAGTAGCTTATTATGTAACAAATAATTATCTACCTTTTACATTTTCACAACATTTTAATATATCCACAATTTTTAATTCAAACATTATGAGAATACTAAGGTAATATGTACATATCTATACATGTAAGTGTGCATATTCTTAATGTTATTATTTTAAAAATATTATATATATTTTTTTTTATTCATTGCAGCAAAGAAATAAAAAATAATATCTCCTTATATCACTTCAATACCATTTCAAGTATCATACTATAAATTAAATAAAAATGAAATAGAACATTTAAAATTTTTTTTTTTTTTTTTCACTTTGTGTATTATATATCTTTCGATTTTATAACTTAATATTATTATTTTATTTATTTTTTTTTTTTTTTTTTGAAGAATTGCCATTTAATTACTTAATAAGTAAAACATCTTTTTTTTGGATACCTTATATGTTATTAAACAAGGACAATAGTAAAAAGAAAAATCATAACATATGTGCCTTTAAAAAGTAGAAATTTATTATATATATATATATTATTATTATTTTTTTTTTTTTTTCAGAAAATTTTAAATATGTAATAATGCTTTTGATGGTCATTAATATAATAGCTACATGTACCTATTTGGTAATAATACATAATGCACAATAAAAATATCGACACTTTTATTTTATAGATTAATAATATATATATATATATATATATATATATTTATTTATTTATAGCCTCATAATATATATCCTGGGATTCCTCTGAACTTATTACTTTTATATTATCTAAATAAAATTAAAATATAATTAATTTTATTATTTATTTATTTATTATTTTTTTTTTTTTTTGTATTTCTTTTTATTTAAGTAAACATTTTAACATCTTTCACAAAAAAAAAATTAATATGATAAAAGTATTAAAAATAAAGTTGTAAATAAATATATATATATATATATATATATATATATATATATTATTTATTCGTCTATAAAAAAGACACAAATAATAAATAATTGAATTAATTATAAAAAAAAAAAAAAATAATATAATCCATTGAAAATATAAATAATTAAGTTATAAATGAATTAAAATATATGCATAAATATATATATATATATATATATATATATATATATATAACATATCAATTAAAATTTACTTCTTTAATTAACTTATTGTATTCTTGATCTATATTTATATTTTCATCAACGTTTTTATTTCTTTGCTCAATAGTATTAAATTTCGTTTCACAAACATCAGTTAACTTATTTTTTAATCTCAAGTTAATAGGGACAAAATACTGTACTGAATTTTGTTTTTCATCTTTTGTATTTATACTATTTCTCTTATTATTTTTTTCTTCATTAATTAACTTATTTGTATGTAAGTCATAATTTGTTTTATTATTATTATTATTATAATTATTATTGTGTTTGTAATTATTGTCACTATTATTATCTTTTCCTTTAATATTTTTGGGTCTCATAAAATTTCCCCTATTTTTCATATTTCCATTATTTGAATTCGTACCATAATAGTTCATCATATTAATATTTGCAGGATTATATGATGATATAAGTGAATTATTATTATTTGGGTGGTTAGCAGTTTGGTTATTTACTTTTATATTATTGTAATTATAATAATACATTTGATTGTAAGGACCATAGTTTAAGGGATTATAATTATTACTATTAATATAATTATTTGCATAATTATAATAATAGTTCATATAATTATAGGAATTATTAATATCTGCTTTATCTTTTAAAAAATTAGGGTTGTCATTTGATACAGATAATTGTTTTATATCTTTATGTTTACTTTTATCATTTATACATGTATCATTATTAATAATATCATGATATAAATTATTATTATTAATATTATCATCACTATTTTTATTATCATCTTCACTATTTTTATTATCATCATCATTATTTTTATTATCATCATCATTATTTTTATTATCATCATCACTATTTTTATTATCATCATCACTATTTTTATTATTTTTTGTTTTTTCTATATTATATATTTTTTCCTTATTAATATTTAATTTTTCATTTACATTTGTATTATTATTAATAATATTTTTATAAACAGAAGTATTTATATTACTGTTATTAGTATAATAATTTGGATTCGTCAGGGATATATTATTTGGCCCATTTATCAAATAAGAGTTTGGATAAGACAATATTTTATTGTCATTTTTTACAGTTTCATTTTTTAAATCTTGTTCATAATTTTTATTATATGGAACAGTTGGATATATATTATTATACATATTTGCATTATTATAATAATTTTGTAAATTATAATATACTTGATTATAAGCATAATTATTTATAAGAATATTATTATTTTGTCCAGGTAATTGTGTAGCTCCATATGGTTGATACATATTTTCCATCATTTTTTTTATATTATCAGGTTGAGGTAATTTTGAATTTTCGATTAATTTTATAACTTCATTAGGTAATCCTTTTGGTAATGATGGTAATGAATCTAAGAAAAAATCCTCATCTTCTTTTTTTCCATCATTATTTTGTATCTCTTTTAAATCTTCATTAATTTCTTCGTCATCATCTGAACTATTATCCAATGATGATGATATATTTACATCATCGTTGGAACTGACACTTTTATTTTCTGAATTAGATATTTCTTCATTTTTATTTTGTTCATTTAAGTTAAATATATAACCATTATTATTATAAACATATTCATTATTTTTTACTTTTTCCTTTATTAAATTCCATAAATTTTCATACTCTTTTAATTTATTTTTTTCAACAGGTAATAATTTCCCTTGTTTTTCTTTTGTTCTTAAATAGTCTAATTTTTCTTTAACTCTGTGTGGATTTTTTTTACTTATAATATTTTCTAATTGTAAAGCTTTTTCTTTTTTTTTTTTTTTTTTTTCTTTTTTCTTTTGTTGTTTTCGATAAGCATCTGTTGGAAGGACACTTTTTTTCACATGCTTTTTCGATAGTTTATGATGATTCATTTTTCTACATTTGTAAGTTTTTATTATATATATATTTTATTAATTTTCACAATATTATTATATTGTCTTGTATATATATTAATATATGTATAACATCATGGAATAATTTTCGTTTTTTAAATTAATATTTGGACATATATAAATATATACACACATATATATATATATATATATATACATATATAAACATATATATATAATATATATATATATATATATATCCAATTTTATAAAATTTTTGATGATATATTCTGTGTACATTAATATTTATATTCATTTATATTCTTATATAATTTTATTCACATATATATTTTTATTTATTTATTTAAAAAGGACTACCAATAAATATTATACAGCATTTTATATTTATGTGCATTGTAATATTATATTTTTGTGTACATAAAAAAAAAAAAAAAAAAGTGGAAAATTGTAATATATAAATAAATAATTAATTAAATAATTAAATTAAATATATATATATATATATATATATATATACAATTATAATATATTAAATTTTAAAACTTATATTTCCATATTAAATATATTTATATTTTACGAAATGAACCTTTTTATAATATACAATACCCAAACATTTTGTGTTTTTGTTTTGTTATTAATATTTTTCTTTTTTTTGTATCATAAAAATTATTATAAAAACCTAAATATGATATTATAAATACATAAAAAAAAAAGCAAAAAAAAAAAAAAAAAAAACCTAAAAATTACACTATAAAAAGTATAATTATTATTATATTATTTTAAAAAGGTACCATTTTTAAGTTTTTAAAATTATTAAATCTAAAAATTTGAAATTAAAAAAAAAATTACATTATTTTATTTAATTCTTTTTTTTTTTTTTTTTCAATATTATATATAATATTACCTAACAGAAAAAAAAATTAAATATATATATATTTATAATATATATAAATATATATATATTTTTTTTATTTTTTTTCATGGTAGAAATAATATTATATATATATATATATATATATATATATAATATAATTATATTTTTCTATATTATATATATGAATTTTTTTTTTTTTTTTTTTTTAATGAAAGAATAAAATCGTACTCATATTCAATATGTTTATTTGTACGCTATAACAATATTAAGGTAGCCTTAAAAATATAACATCATAATAATTAATATATAATTATATAATATATATATATAGTTGTATACATTTAAAAAAACTTTACTAAACATTGTTTTTTAATATTTATATATAAATATAATTTATGAAAAAAAAAATTTGTTATTTATATATTTTTTTTATATATTTCTATATATTTATATATTTTATTGTTTAATTTTCTTTATTTCTATGTTTTATTATTTTAAAACAACAGTAAAAAAAAAAAAAAAAAAAAGAAAAGAAAAGAAAGAAAAAAAAAAAAAAGTAATCTTTATTATAAATATATTAAATCTATATATAAATTTTCATTTATTAAAATATAGTTACTCTATTATGAAATTATAGAATTTTATTTTATTTTTTTTTTTAATTTGTGAACCATGTTTTAAAGTTTATAAAGAATTTGTATATAGACTGATTTTATATACAACTTTTTGTGTATTTGAATTAATTTTCTATAAAATATATTTGTGGATATATTTTAATATATACATTCTATATATAATGAATAATTTTCTTTTAAAAGTAAATCCATGAATATGTATTTAAAATCAAAAAGTTGTTACAATTTTTTTTTGATGTAAGAGGTAATATATGTGAATAGCGGAGAAAGAGATAGAGCAAAAAAAAAAAAATAAATAAATAATATTATATATATATATATATATATATAATATATATATTATATAAATACTCCGTATTATTAAAGTAAAAAAAAAAAAAAAAAAAAATTATTTTTTATTTTTTATTATTATTATTATTTTTTTTTTTTTTTTTGAATAAATGGAAAAAGTAGATACAGCAAATAATGATGGTGAAAAATGCAAGAATAACGTGTTTATAATAAAAAGTATATTTTGTGATTTAAAAAAATTATTTCCAAAAAGTAAAGTGCAATATACATATGTAAATGTATTATTATTATCTTTATTTTTTACCTTTATACATAAATATTTGGATCAGACATTACCATCATTATATAAATCGATTGAAAATGATTTCAATGTTGATGTGAAAAGTTTATATTATATGAACACCCTATATAAGTTAGCATATTCAGCTTCTAACTTTTTTTTTGCTTTATTTTTTGATTATACTTTTAAAAGAATCGTTTGTGCAAAATATTATGATAAAGAAAAAGAGGAAGATGTAAGTACCAATAATACTACGAATTATGAAGTAAGTGTAAAAAATGATAGTGATTACAAAGAAACTACAAAATTAATAGATGATATGAGTGTCCAAACAAATTACAAAGAGGAAGATATATCATGTATTAATATAAGTAAAGAAGAAAAAGAAGAAGAAATAGTATTTCATTCTGTAGATGATTCAGATGATTTATTTAAGAAAGCCGAAGATGTTACAATAAGTGAATATGGTTATATTTTAAATATTCTTATTATATCTTCTATAATATATATAATAGTCATATTAGGTATTATGATTTCAAATAGTTTATTTAACTTTTTCTTTTTTATGTTTGTGATGGGTATTAATAATTCATGTATATTTATATTAATACAAAAAATATATACAAATAATGTTTTTAGTGAAAATAGAAGTACCATTTTTGGTTTCCTCCATTTCTTTTCATCTGTATCTCATATGTTATCAATATCTATAAATACAAATTTAAGTAATAAATTATATTATGGATTTAATGGTTGGCGTATTTGTTATTTTATTATTTCCTTTTTTCCAGTTTTTGTTTCCATCTTCATTTTTAAATTAATAAGAAATCATAAATTAAAAAGAAACAAAACTAAGGAAAACATTATGATGAATTATGTACTGTCCTTTGATAAGCTTACGGATGTTTTTAATGAGCCAAAAAAAAAGAAAAAGAATTTAGATAAATCAGAGGATCTTGAGGAACCATACGCATCATTGTATTCTAAAAAAGATGAAGTTGATAAAAAATATTCTAGTAAAAAAAAAGAACAAGATGATCACATTTTTATAGAAGATAATGAGTATAGTAAAAAAAAAAAAATAAATCCCAGTGCACAAATAAATACATATGAAGATAATTTTAATTTAACTGAAGAAAAAAGTCCAAAAAAAAAAAATGCATATAGAAATTTAGAAAATAATGAAATGAGTGAAATAATTAATGGTGTTACAAAAATTAATGATGATAATAATATGAATTCCAAGAATATTAATAATTTTAAAATGGATAGTAATAATATTACCAGAAGAAGTTATAGCAAATCATATATAAAAGAAAATCAATTAAAAATACAAAGTAATTATAATAATGAATCTGAAGAAAATTATGTGAATAACAGATATCAAACTTCAAATGTTTTTTTAAAATCTTCCTCAGTACCTTATGAGAATTATAAAAAAAAACTATATGAAAATAAAAATTCGTTTTCAATTTTTAAAAATAATAATACATATGAAAGAAATGATAAAAGTGATAACAAAGGTGAAATGGATGAACTTTTAGGAAATGAAAAACAGAACACATCAAAATATGAATTCTCTTATTTATATGAAATAAAATATGTTTTTAAAAATTACAGTTTTTGGTTAATGATAACTATGGGTATGTTGAATGGAATACCTAAGCATGTCTTAAGTTTAATGATTTATTTTTTCCAGTATTGTAATATATCGGATTTTAAAAGTGGTTTTATCATTTCAGTTAGCTGGTTGTGTGCAAGTTTAATATCACCATTCATTGGAATTATAAGTGATTATATTTACAAATTAAATAAAGATATAAATCGTCAACGTATAGGAATGTATACACATTGTTTTAGAATTTTTCTCATGTTTACCTTATTTTATTTTATTCCAAAAGAAGCTACCTCTTTTATATATTTTGTAATTATTTCGTTATTTATGGGAATATTAAGTGGATGGATAAATATTGGAACACACAAACCTATCATAATTGATATAGTGAAACAAAGACATACAGCTTTTATTATGGCATTAATGAATGCCTTTGAAAATATAGGGTCTTCAATTATTGGAACATTTTTATTGTCACATTTGTTAAATAGATATGAATATATTGATAAAAAAAAAATACATACTGTTGTAAATGTCAATGTTAATAAACACAATGTTAATGTTTTATCAGATGTCTTATTAATACTTACTTGTTTTCCGTGGTTAATATCCTTCTGTCTTTTATATGCTCTTAAATATACATATAAAAAAGATAAATTATATAATAATATAATATAATATTATTTAATATATAATATAATTTTGTTTCATAATAGCTAGATTTTTTTTTTTTTTTTTTTTTTTTTTTGTGTTTTAATGTGCACTTTTTTTTATTATATTGTTTTAGTTATAAATGTGATTATATTATTAAACCATTTTATTTTATTTTATTTTATTTTATTTTTATTTTATTTTTATTTTTTTTGTTTTGTTTTGTTTTTTTTATATTTCATATATTTCTATTCTTATATAATTTCTCAATTAAAATTTTACGTCTAACACATATATTTTTATATTGTTTATGTTGTTTTTGTTATTATAAAAAAAAAACTTATAAAATTTTAGATTTTTAAATTATAAAATTGTGCATACTTTAAAAAGAAAAAGAAAAAAAAAAAAAAAAAAAAAAAAAAAAAAAAAAAAAAAAAATTCACATGAATGAGCACAAATGAATATATTTACAAAATTAAACAAAAATATTATTTAATTTAATTATACATATATATAAATATATATATGTATATATATATATATATATATATATATATATATATAAATACTTTATTATTATTATATAATTTTTTTTTTTTTTTTTTTTTTTTTTTTTTTTTTTTTCCCTCCATTTGAAATATTTTTAAATTTCTTAATTTTCTTGATTACCTGCTTCTTCATTATTTTTTGCTTTATTTTTTTTTTTTTTTCCAGATAAGGATAAACTTAAAATATTTTTTAATGATTCATCTTGTATGGAGTTACAAGTTTTACAGTTATTTAATTGCGCGAATTTAATACCAGTAAACTGTTTAACTCCATCTTCTTTAACCATAACTGTATATTTGAATCCAGCAACAACTTCTTTTTTCTTTTCTGTGTAAACAGTATAAGGTTTTATCAAATTATGTCTTAAAGCTTCTGGAATACCTATTAAAGCAGCTCTTTGATCTTCTAAGTGTTTTACATGAAATGGTAAAACAGGGAATTTTTTGTTGAGTTCATTTATAAAAGATCTACCTAAATTAGTTTTTAATTGATAATTTTTTTGTACTTCTCTTTTATATATGGTTGTTTTATTATCACTTTCTTTAATTTTACCATCACCACTAGTAACCATAACATCAATAATATAAATATCATCTGCTTCAATTTGGAAATCATCAATTCTATTTTCAAGATTCTCTTTTAAAAATATAAATTTGCTTCCTTCTAAAATATATTTCTTAATTTGATAAGTAACACAATTTGATATAACATTACATTTTAATTCTTCACAACCTTTCTGAATATTTCTTGTTATATCACTTGCATTAATACCAACTTTTAAACTCTTTAAAAATAACTGTGATAAAACATGAGCACTCTTTAATACTTCTCCTTTAACACCTTCTATAGATTCATTTTCTCCACCAATATAAACCGTATGACCAACGATACTAATATGACCATCAATATGACATCCTAAGCTAATCTTTACTACATCACCATTCTTAATTGTTTCTTCACAATCTGAAGAAGGTGCGTAATTATTACAAATTTCATTTACATTAATTGTTACTGGAAAACTTATTCCTTTTTCAACTTTATTTCCTTTCTCTTTTTTTGTATATACCTTATCTAATTCATCCTTCATAAATTTCTCACCATACTCACATAATTCTCCAATTTTTGCTCCTAAAAGAAATTATAAAAACAATATGAATATAAATAAATAAATAAATAAATACATATATATATATATATATATATATATATATATATTTCATTATATTTTTTTTTTTTTTTTTTTATATACCATGTACACATTTTTCTATAACTTTCTTTAAAGTGCTATTGGCAATTAAACCGGAATGAGTATATTTTTCTAAATCAATTTCTTCGGTTTTTGTTTCAGTTGTTGGTTCCATTTTTTTTTTTTTTTTTTTTTAATATTTAAAAATTTTACAAAAGTATATATATTATATATATATTATATATATTATATATATATATATATATATATATATATATATATATATATAATGGAACTTGTAAAAATATAAATAAATATTATAATTAATATATAAAAGGAATACAATAACTTAAAAAATATATATATATATATAATATTTGAGAATATATAATTATTATAAATGTAATATAGATATCATTCTATATTTTAAAAAAGAGTATTAAAAATATTTTAAAAAAAAATTATATAATACAATATAACTTAATTCTTAAAATAATAAAAATATAAAAAAAATATATTTATTTATAAATATATAATTAAAAATATATATATATATATATATATATTTAAGAAAATACCACATTAATAATAATTACTATTACTTATAATATGTATTTATAAATTTACTTTTAATATAATATATATATATATTATTTATTTACATATATATTAAATATATAATAACAATTCATGCATTCATTCAAATTATTTACATGAACAATGATAATTTTACGTACAAAATATAATAAATTAATAATATTTAAAATAAGTATTTTTTAAATAAGTACATTGGGCTTACAATTGGTAATCAAAATATCGGAATATATAAATAAATAAATAATATATGCATAAATTAATATTAATATATTTATATTTATATAATATATTACTATATATTTTTTTTTTCCCTATTATTTTTCGTATCCAACTTCTTCTCCTTTTTTATTATTATGGTATTTATTATGAATGCATATACTTTTTTTATTTTCATTTTAAATAGTACTGATAATTTATATATATATATATATATAATAAAGTTCATACATGAATTGTGCTTTAAAATGAATTATAAAAAAGCGTATTATTTTTAAACCTGTTTATTAGTTTTAAGGATTAGTTATTAAACTTTCCAAAAAGCATAGGAGAAAATATTAAAGTTTATATTTCTTGTTAAAGGGTGAAAATATATACGTACATATATATTAAATAACTAAAAATATATATATATATATATATATATATATATATATATATATAATATAATGACAAAAATAACTACGTATACATAATAAAAATAAATGAATACAATAGTTTATATATTTTTTTTCATTTCTAAACTTATCATATTTAATTCCTTTATATCATTTAAAGGAAAAATGTAAATAAGTATAATTATATCAATTTGAATATATATATATATATATATATATATATATTGAATAAATACGTTCCTACGCAATAAATATATGTTGTATATATTTTGAATAACCCTTTATCTTATTAGTAAAAAAGGGAAATACATATGTACATAAACTTGTTTGTGTATGTAATATGAAAAATAAATACATTCCCACTGGAATTAATAAAAAACTTTAAACGGTTATTCTTTTATATATGAAAGAAAAAAAAAAAAAGGAAGGAATAGATATTCTTATTAATATAAGTAAAAAAATGTAAATATATTCATGTATAAACATTTACATGAAAGTTTATATAAATGTGCATATATATATATATATATATATATATATATATATAATATATATGTATGTATATGTTAAAGCATTATTATGGGAAAAAAAGGAAGCTCCTTAACATCACACTTATTGGTCAGAGTTTTCTTAATTTCTGTGAATATAATTCATATAATTCTTTGCTCTAAAAAAGAAAGAAAAAAAAAAAAAAAAAAAAAAATATATAATATATATATATAAAGCGTAACAAATGGAAAAGTAATATAATATAATATAATATTTATTCTAACTTTTTAAGAACGGGTGAAAAATTAATATAATTATAGTACTGCGTGTATGACGATTCTATATGTTTTTGGTTTTTAGACAACATTTTTTCAACATTTTTGTCCTATAATAAAAAAAAAATATATATAATAAATAAATAAATACATGTAATTTTTTATTTTTTTTTATTAAACTCTTTTACTAAGGTATTCATTTTAATATATATATTTTGTTCATTTTTTATTACAAAAACAAATTCAGCAGTGTCCTGGGGTTTCCATATTTTTATATAATTTTCAAGACCACATGTAGCTAAACATGTCCCTTGTGGATGTACCTATATATATATATATATATAAAACGAATGAGTAATTAACATAAATAGATATATATGAGTATTTATTTATATTATATTTTTTCAGTTGTACTTGAACACAGTTTACGTTATGTGAATGACTCCTTATAACATTTAATAGTTTTCCTAAAAAAAAAAATATAAAATATATATATATATATATGTATGTATAAATTTATTAAATAAAAATAATATGGAATATTCTTTGTAATTATATATTTCTTTCAATATACCATCTTTTATACTCCAAAAATAAACCTCTCCATTATCAGAAACAGCCAATATAACATCATTATTCCAAAATGCTATTTCATTCATTTCACATGCAGTATTAGAATGCCCCAAAAACCTGAAGAAAAATTTACACACATGTATATATATATATATATATATATATATTTGAACATATATCAAATAAGCATTTTATGAATTTTTTTTTTTTTCTTTCACGGATATACACTTTTACCTCTTGCACGTTCCTTTGGGTACCCATAAAGGATCTTGAATTTTTTCTACATAATTTTTTATTTTTTTTCTTTCCTTAAATACATAAATGTTTGAATGTTTTTTTCTGTCCTCGTATTGAATATCATTATAAAAACTATCATAAAACTGATTTTCATAAGATGAACTCGATTCATAGCTTTCTTTAGATAATTTACTACTATCTGATTCATCAGTCTCAAAATTATTTGAATAAGGGTCATATGTAAAATTTGAAAGTTCTCCCTTATTAAATAAATATTCTTTATTAAAAGCTATTATTTCATTCATATCATTTTGATCTATATCGTCTATATTGATTTTATATACTAGATCATCTGTATCATGTATTATATATTCTTTATGTTGATCATTTTTATTAGTAGACTTGTCAAAATATATTTTATATGTACCTGGCATATCATGATTTTCTTCTTCTTTATTCTTTATATTTCTTTTTAAACTATTCTTTTCTATATTCATATTAGAATATTCTAGAGTATTTGATTTTTTATTTTTATCCTTTTCTTTTTCGTTTTCCTTCTTCATATTTAAAATGTCTTCATTACTACCAGAGGATTTTTCAAAGAATCCCATAATATTATGATTTACATCGTTCCCTATTTTATCATTATTGTTATCATTACTACTACTATTACCACCATTATTAGTGTTATCCTTTTTATAAGAACAGCCTTTATTTTGTTGTTTCTTTTTTTTGCCCATCCTATACTGTTCATAAGATTTCATATCATTTCCATTTTTATAATACGAAGACATCTTTTTTTTTATATCATTACATGGTTTTTCTTTATCACTTATATTTTGTTCAGTATCAATATATTTTCTTTCTTCTTCTTTTTTTACTTTTTTATTTTTTATTTTATTTTGTTTTTGTTTTTCTACTTTATTATATTTTTTATTTCCTACGTCAGATTCATCAGAATAATGTTTATATCCCTTTTTGGGTACTTTATTTTTAGGTATCTGATTATTATTCCAGTCAGATATATCACTGTAGTAGCTTGATGAATTGTGGTAACTTGTTCTGTTATTTTGTAGTATGCACATATTATTATCACTGGAATGGTTTATGTTCTTTGTAATGATATTATTTCTAGGATAATTATAAACAGAATCATAAAAATTATTAATATATAGAGAATTATTTTTAGTGATTGGACTATCCACTATAATAGAACTATCATCATATGATGTAATATGATTCATATGTATTCCTAAATTAGATGTATTGTTACCGCTAATAGAAGTTGCATAGCTCGAAGCTAACATATTGTTATTAATTTTATTATTATTGTCTACCAATAATGTATCTATGTAATTACCTAATTGAATATCATCGACATTGTAATTGTTATATAATTCCTGGGACACCGTTTCAATCTTTCCAAGTATTTTATTTTCCTCGACATCTTGGTTATTATTATTCCTATTAAAATTATCTGTACTCAAGGTATTATCTGAAGTGATAATACTGAATATATTTTCTAAATAAGTTATACTATCCCAATAGTTAAACATATCTCGAGTGATTTCATTCATTATATTTGTATATACATATTCATTGTTTATATTAGTCTCATTAGTTGATCTATTTATTTCGTTATTTACATGAACACTCAAAGAAACAATATTCATGTTAGATAAACTTCCATCGAATCTGTTTCTTTGTTGCATTGATATAGAGTGATAAGCTTCGTGGTATAAATTTATTTTCATTTTATTTCTGGGAAATTTTTTTTTATATAATTCTTCTAAAATATTATTAATTTCGGTTTTTAACTTTTTTTTTCTATCCCGTTCCTTATCATTTTCATGAGAATCACATGTATTATATAAAGAAGATATACAACCTTTATTATGAAGACAATAATTATTTTGATTATTATTATTATTATTATTATTATTATTATTATCATTATTATCATTATAATTATCATCATCTTTTAAAACATTTCTCTTTCTTCTTTTATTTAAATATGCATTATTTTTCATATTCATTGTGTTTTTTTTTCCCCTATATTTTCTTTTTTTTTTTTTTCTTGTAAAACATTTTTCTTCTAGCCAGGCATATCTTTTCTTTTGTTCATCGTTTTTTACATCTTCATGTATATCTATATTTCTTTTATTAATTTCCAATATACTATTTGATGTGTTTATTTTCTTTTCTTTGTTCTCTTTAAATTGTATGTGTGTGTTTGTATTAGTATTTTTTTGTGTGGGGGATATTATGTTTTTTCCATTTTTATTATATTTTGTTATATCATTCGTATTATTATCATTATTATCATTATTATTATCATTATCATTATCATTATTATTATCATTATTATCATTATTATCATTATCATTATTATTATTATTATTATTATTATTATCATTATCATTATTATCATATATATTAGTTTTCTCCAGAATATCTGTTTCATCTATATGTCGAGCAATATATTCTATATTATGATCATTACTATTGTTTAAAAGAACATCTTTCTTATTTTTTTTAATTTCTTTATAATCTGCATATATATCAGGTTTAGATAATTCATGAATTTCTTTTATTTTGGAAGTATCCATTAACATATTATTCTTAATAAATTTTGTTGAGTTATTATTTGTTAATATGTTCTTTTTATATTTTTTATTAAAATTAGATATATTTTGTGCTTCTTTGTGTTTTAAAATATATTCGTAGTTACAATTAATTCTTTGAATACTGTTGTTATTTTTTCCTTTCTTATCTTTTTGTTTTTTTTCGTTCAATATTTTATTGTATATATTGTAGGTTTTATATAAATCATTAAAAGATGGCCATCCATTCCATGCGTTTATAGAATTTCTATAACAGAAACTTACATAATATATTAAGAAAAAAGGATAAGAATTTGGCATACTATATAATTCTTCTGAAGCAATAATATCAATTATATTTGTATATTTTTTGGTACTTATTAATGATGATGCTTTTCTTAATCTCCTTTTTTTTTTTTTATATTTTCTTATTTTTTTTATATCACTTAGACGCACTACCTTATCATAAATATCATTATCATCACAACTCTCATAATTTTCTATATATTTTTTCATAATCATATTTGACTCTTCCTTTCTTTTTTTTTCTAACATTTTATCTTCTTTCATTTCTTTAAGAGGGGTTTCACTTCTATCATTCTCAATATTTAGAAGGTTACTATTTTGGGAATTATTATATCTTCTTTTATCATTTATTATATTTGCGCTCTCTATATTTACACTCTCTATGTTTTCGCTTTCTATGTTTATACTCTCTATGTTTACGCTCTCCATATTTACACTCTCCATATTTGTACTCTCTATATTTACACTCTCTATATTTACACTCTCCATATTTGTACTCTCTATATTTACACTATCTATATTTACACTCTCCTCATTTACACTCTCCACATTTTTACTTTCCATGTTCCCTTTTTTCTCTCTTTGTTTTATTTCCTTTTTTCCTAAAGTGCTCATCTTTCTAGTTTTATCTGAACAGTCTAAGTAATCTCTTCCATAAGGGTCATTCGTAAAACCACTATTATCCGTAAAATCACTATTATCCGTAAAACCACTATCATCAGTACATATACTATCATAACTACAAATAGTAATATCACTTATATCGAAATTTTCAAGATAGTTATCTTGTATGTTTTCTTCTTCGTCTTTATGTCGAATTTGATTATTTATATTTTTTTCCAGATAACGATATTGATGTTTTAAATAATTAATGTACTTACTTTGTTTCTTCTTATAGTAATATATTTTATCTTTATAAATAAAATATAATGTTTTTCTAATTTTTTTTCTTAAGTAAATAAATTCTAAAACACCTTTAAAATGTGAACAAGCTGCTAATGTAATCCTGTACGCATTAATTAATCTATTATTAATAAGATTTGCTTGAATTCTTCTATATACAGCTTTGTAATAATTTGGATCTAATTTTAAAGCTTCTAATGCATATTGTTCAGCTAAATAACCATCATTTCTAGCTTTTCTTTGTATTAAAACCATAGCTAAATTACAATATAAAATTTTTCTAATATTTTTATTTCTTACCAAATTTAAACAATTGTTATATAAATATTCTGCTTTAAAATATTCTTTATTATCATAAGCTGATATAGCTGACTTTTCAATATCTTTTATTAATGATAGATCATTAATATAATCATAATTGTCTTTAATCCTATCTTTATCATAATATGGTGGAAATAATATATCAAAACTTTTGTCATAGTCGAATTTAGTATCATTATCTATAATGTTATAATTTAAACTTCTTTCTTCTTCTTTATTTAAAAAATCATATAAATATACATGTTCTGTATTATATGTCACTCCTAAATATTTACCATCATTAGACCAACCTAAACAGGTACAATAAAAAAGATGATTGTTTATCCTAAAATCGCTTTCTTCATCAATGTAATTCCATAGATGTTTTGGATAATAGGTATCTGAAGGAATACAACTCCTTAAAGTCATCTTTTCGTTTAATGAAAACTTTCCTAGCATTCTTCTGTCATAAACTCTCGATAGCATATCGTTAGAGCATAATCCAATGTAGTTGTTAAAAATTGGATTTATAGCTATGCATTTAGCCTTCAAAAAAAAAAAAAAAAAAAAAAAAATTATATATGTGAAAATAAATAAATATAAATAAAATATACATACATATACATATATATATATGTTACTACTAAAGAAAAATAATTTCTTAATATGTCTTAACAATTTAACTAAAAATATTACTTCTAAAGAAAACTTCACATTAAAAAACTTTTGTTCATTCATTGCTCTTATGAGTTCATATATATTTTTCGTGGAATGACTGTGAAATTTTACTCTATTGTGAAAAATTTCTTGAGGATTTTTTCGTAAAATATTTCTTTCTCCAATTCTATTCAAATTTATTATAACCTGAATAAATAAATATAAATATATATATATATATATATATATATAGAACATATAATGGCTCATACATATATATGTGTTCTTTTTTATTCTTTTTATTTTATTATTTTATTATTTTATTATTTATTTTGTTTTACATTTCGACAATATGGACGTTCACATATATGCTTCTCTCTTGTGTCATACTGTCTTACAGTGCCTAAAAAAAATAAAATTCAAATGGAACAATAAAATGAATATATAAACATATATAAATATATATATATATATATATATATGTACACATAGGGGTGATACTTCATATCTATATTTAATTTTTTGTTGTACCATCGTCTGAACAAGACCAAAATATATTTTTATTTTCCCTTGGAATTGTAGCAACATTTCTTACACTTCCTGTATGACAATTATGAATAACCCTTAAATGAAAAAAAAAAAAAAAAAACGAGGAAGGAAATATGAAATAAGAATGTTATGTTATAAGAGAGTTATATATATATATAAATATTACGACTTTTTTTTTTTTTTTTTTTTTTTTTTTATACTTATATGAATTATTGTGAATATTATAAACGTGAACTTGTTCATCCATAGAACTTGTTACAACAAAATCATCATCAATAAATGATAATCCCAAAATACTGCTTGCATGATTAGTGTTCACTGTGAATTTTGGCTTAGGATTATAGTTATACGAATTTATATCCCATATTAAAACTTTTTTGTCACTTCCACATGAAGCCAATAAATGATTATCATCATTCCATTTGAGTCTATTAACCTGTGATACATGACCTATAAAATAATAAACATGAATATATATATATATATATATATATAAACACATATACTTATACACATCATATATATATTTATGCATCTATTTTTAGCCTTTGCAAATAAAATTTTTACCATTTAAGGTCATAGTATTTTTCAATCTACTTATGAAAAATTTATTAGACTGAACATTTTGGTAGATATAATTAGAATAGTTTTTATTATATTTTAATTTTATTATATCATTGTATATATTATCGTTCTGGTGTGAATTGCATTTCATTTTATCTATTTCAATATAATAAAGCAAAAAATAAATAAAATATATAAATAAAGATAATAAATATGTTATATTGTTATATATATATATATATATATATATATGAATATAATATATATACGGGGATAATACATATATGATGATAACTTATATGTGATGATAGATTATATGTGATGATAACTTACATATGATGATATATTATATATGATGATATATTATATAATGATGACAATTTATATATATATTAAGATAATATCAATTATGATAATATAAATAAAGAAATATAAGAAGAATATATATATAAGCAATTTAAAGAATTATTTTTAATATGATAGATTTCTAAAGAGTACATTTTATATTATATATGCTATAAGAATATTAGTAAATATATTCTTAACAGAAATGTTAATATATTATAAATGTTATTTATGAATATCTTATTCCTTTTTTTTTTTTTTTTTTTTTTTTTTTTTTAAGAATAATAAAATAAAATTTTATTTTTGTTATTAAATATTATTAGTTAAATATAATAAAATAACTTATTTTTAAATAAAATAAGAACGAAATATATATTTATAGTATAATGAAAACAACATTATATTGAAAAATATTTTTTACATCAATAATATAAAAAGAAAATATTTCTTAGAGATACGATATAAAATATGCGAAATTGATACAAATAAAATAAAAATTTTTAAGGATACCAAAATTTTTATAAACGTACAAAAGAAAAAAAAAAAATGTACATAAATGTAAAAAAATGTGTACTCTAAAAAAAAAAAAAAAAAAAAAATACATATATATGTATATATATTTATATCTATTATGTACGCATATATAAAAACTTATTTATATAAAGTACTTCTATAATTTTGATCATTTTATATTTTTTTTTCTGGATATAAAAATGTTTAGCACCATGATAAATTGTCCATAAAATAATATGTTAAAAAATGTAATAATACAAACGTGGATGAAACATCAGAAGCTAGTAGAAGGATTTATTATATTAGATACATATATATATATATTAATTTTGCAATGAAAAAAAAAAAAAAAAAAAAAAAAAAAGTACAATAAGTTTCAATTTATATAAATATTGTTATTATAGGTCACTTTTTTTTTTTTTTTTTTTTTTTTTTTAAAAGTGTCTTGAGCTTTTTTTTCTTATTTTGTAACTTGTAATCTTATAAGATAAACAATATACAATACATACATATATTTTTTATATATATATATATATATATTGATGATACATATATTTATGTTTTCCTATTGATATTTAAAAACATTACACATGAATAGGTTTAAAATGTATATAAGAATATAAAATATATTTATCTTTATCTAAACAATTTTTCATAAAGCTAAAATAGCTAGTTACCCCAAAAATAAAATATACATATTTGTTTACATGCTTGTATAAATAACCTTAAGTATAAATCTCTGTAGGTACACTGGTGATATAATTTGTAATATTGTAATTATTATATTAATATATTATTTTTTTAAAAATTACATTTTATTTTAATTTTAAAAAAATATTAAAAATAAAATCATAAGGAAAATTAATTATTTTTTTGTATTACTTTATTCCTTTGTGTGTTGGATACTATTTTTATATAAAAGAATAAAAACAATTCTACTAATAATAATTATTATTATTGTAAATTAAAAAAATATATATTTATATTATATATTATCTGTATAAATGTGTTTTATTATATATTTCAACAGAATATTCTTTTCTTTTCTTTTACTTTTTTTTTTTTTTTTTTTTTTATGTATCTTATATGTTACTATATATTTTTTATATACAAAATAAACACCTTGAAGAAATAGAAAAGTAAAAAAAAAGAAATTAAACATGCATCTGAAAATTTAAAAAAAATACGCATTTTTTATAATACCTTCTAATATATATATATATATATATATATCATATTTTATAAATAACTATGTAAATAAATATATATATATAATTAATGTAGCAATATAAAATTTTTAGGCAGTATAAAAAAAAAATATAATAAAAATATATGTCGCGTTAACAGTTACATCTTTTTCGTTGTATTATTTTAAAAACCCTTATATATGTAAGGTATAAAAATATGAGAATCAACTTTATATTATGCAAAAGAATAAATTATAGTTTTAATCTGAACTTAATTTTTTTTTTATTCCTGTAATAAAAAAAAAATATATATTATACATATAATTATATATATATATATATATATTATATATGTATAATTTATTTATATTTATATATTTACAACCATCATATGCAAAAAATTATAGGTATGCAATAATATATTCAATAAAAATTATTTTTTCGTATATATATATAATATGCATATAATATATTATATACTTAAACATATAGTTCAACAGAAAAAAACAAGAACCACAAAAAAAAAAAATAATAATAAAATAATATAAAATAAAATAAAATAGAAAAAAATTATTTATACTGAATTTACAATATTATATATATATATATACATATAAAGTAGAAAAAAATTATATTATTTATAATATTATTATTCTTATATTTTATAACAAAAAAATTAAATGATATGTAATATTAATTTTTTGTATTTAAACTTATTTTTAGTTATTTTACTTTAGTTATATTTTTATATATTATTTAAAAATTATAATAATGTAGCAAAGAATTTTTCCTTCTTTCCTTATATTTTTTCTTTTTTTTTTTTTGGTTTATAATATTATAATGGTATAAATTTTATAGATTAACATATTCAAATAATAATAATAATAAATAGTGATTTTAAGTGAAATATATTGACCCTTTTTTTTTTTTTTTTTAAAAAAAAGGAAATAAAAAAAAAGAATTAAAAGAAGAAAAAGAAGAAAAAATGTTTCAATATATATATATATATATATATATTAAAACACTTTTTTATAAATAAAAGAACAGCTTCTTTTATTTTTAGTCAATTTAAATATTACATGAAAGATATTTTTTTTAAAAATAATCTTTTATTTCACTTTAGTTTTTATAGTATTTTTTTTTTTTTTTTTTTTTTTAACAAAAAAATCGCCATTATTCATTGATGATACATTATTTATATATTAGACAAAACAAAAATGGATAATGATAATAAAAGAAAAAAGACGAAGAAAAAGAAAGTTCGAAACGTTAATAATAAAAATAATAATGGTAAATAAATAATATATATATATATATAATAATAATAATAAAAATAATGTATATTTTATGTAAATATATTATTTATAATTTTTTGTATTATAGAAAACAAAAAGAAAGTGGTACAAGAAAGCCAAGATGAACAAAATTATGCAGAACAATATGCAGATCAAGTTAAAGAGATATTAGCGTTACATCATATTTTTTTTCCTTTGTATGTAGACAATCCAGGGTAATAAAGAAAAAATAAAATCAAATAAAATAAAACAAAACAAGTAGATAAATATATATATATATATATATATATATATACCAGAGGGTTATATATTTTCCATGCTCTTTAATTCATGATACATTTTATTTTATATATATTTAAATTAATTTTTTTTTTTTTTTTTTTTTTTTTTTGTAGACATGTAAAAAAATGCGATTTACCAAACGATTTAATGAAAGATAATGAATATATAAAGGATAGTAAGGATTTATGTGAAACTATTATTGTTGATATAAATGATGAAATAAATAAAAATACGTGTTTAACGTTTAGTATATTTTTGAATATTGATGATATTATAGAAAAGTATAAAATAACATTTATTTGTGAAAAAAGCTATCCATATTCTTATCCAAATGTTGTTATACATATGAAAACCAAATTAAATGAAGAACAAAAAAATGATATAACATTAAATATAAAAAAAATATGTGCAATGAATTATGGAAGAATTACCTTATTTGAAATTTGTGTATTCATGAATGAATATTTAAATGAAATATTCAGTAATGATTTCCAAAATTTGTGGGAAGAAATGAATTATCGAATTGATGATACAAGTTTAAAAAAAGACAGAGATAATGAAATATTTAATGATATACATAATGAAAAAGAAGACGGACGTAAATTAGAAAATTATAAAAACGGATTAAATGATAATAATGACGATGATTATAAAAAAAATAATGAACTTATAAATAATCACAGTGATGGGATTTATGAACATATGAAAAATCATCAATGTGATCAAAAAGGTTATTATGATATAGGAGGAGGTCTAAATGATCAAATAGAATCTAAAAAAAAAAAAACACAAATATTATATGAACATGGTATACAATATGATGAAATAGAAATAAATAATAAAAACAAACTTATAGACAATCATATAAAAGATACATATAATTTTCATAGTCAACCTTTTAATAAAAAAGGTTATTATAATAATGAATATTTGAAAGATATGTACTTATCAAAAAATAATGATAATGAAACTATTAATGATGAAAAATATATAGATAATAATTTGAATAACAACCTTCAAAATTATAATTATTTACAAAATAATATAATTAATGAACAAAAATATTTTTTAAATACCTATAATTTCAATAGTATATCAGGATTTTCTTCAATAAACAGTTGCCTTATTAATCAACAACAATATGAAATAAATAGAAATAAAGAAGAATGGCAAACAAAAATCAAAACAAATTTTTTAGAAAATAAATTGAATTCAAAAAATATTTTAGACAATTCAGAAAATTATGATATGATAATACAATGTAAAGATAGCAATTTTAAAAATTTTAATATTATAAAAAATATTTCAATTAATAATTATAGAAATACATTTCTAGTAAGACATAGTATTGATACAAATGTATATATTATACATTCTTATGTCCTATTAAATATCTCATATTTCTTAACCTTCTTTTTTAATCATATGGTTTTCTGTAATAGAGATTTTAATCTCTTCTGTAACATATTAAATGATAAAAAGGAAATTCAAAAAAATAAAAAAAATAAAAAAAATGAAGAACTATTTAAAGAATATTTAAATGATATTATCAATTTAAGAAATTCCAAAAAAAAAAAAAATCTCTTATTAAAAAATTCTCATGATGAAGAAAAGAACAAAAAAGATTATTATATTCCTACTGTCCATTTTTTTTGTAGTGAATATCAATTTTATGCTAATAAAAATTGTGTTATTACACAAAATAAAAATAATAAAAATTTACACAATATATTAAATGAAATAAATCATAATCGTTTGAAAAAGGTTATTCATCATTATAAACTTGTACGTAAAATTAATATTAAAAAAATCATATGTGAGCTAGCCAAATTAACCAAAATACATCATAAATATTTAGCTAGATATCACTTTTCATGGTTTGAAAAGGAAAAAATCATAAATAAAGAAGAGCAAGATAAAAAAAAAAAAATAAATCAAGTGAATGACTTAATGAAAAATGTTATTTTAAATAGACTTGATCAACATGTACAACATTATATGGAAGAACATTATAATAACGAAACAGATAACATAAATAATGATACACAGAAAAAAAAAAATAATAAAAGTAAGAAAGATATAAGTTATACACAAAACAAAGAAAATATAAAGAATGGTCATATACTAAAATATAATACAAATAAAATACAAGAAGGTTTTCCATGTGTTCAGTCTTTTGATTCTTACTGTACTGATTGTGCTTGTTATAATTGTTGTTGTTCATCTTCTTCCTGTCCATTAGAAAATGATGACACGATACTACAAACAAATGAAGATAAAAATGGAAATTATAGGAACAACTGTGAAAATATAAAAAAAGAAATAATTCATTTGGAAAAGGACAAGAAAAAAAAAAATCATGAACTTTTAGACGAAAAAAAAAATAACCTAATAGGAGCTTTATCTAATAATATAGAAAGAAAAGGATCACACGGTATGAATAGTATTAATATAATAGAAGGTTCAAAAGGTAAGGACAAAGATAAGCATATCCATAATAATAATAATAATAATAATAATAATTATAATTATAATAATTATAATAATAGTAATGATAAAGAATATGATAATAATATTAAGAATGTCAAAAATGAAAATTATATAACTCCTTTTAAAAACGATATGAACTATGTTAAAAATGTAGCTTATATAAAAAGTATCTTAAATAAAAAAGAATATAATAAAAAAACATTATATATACAATGTGAACATTGTAAAGGACAATCATTAGAAAAGGAAATTGAAAATAATTTTTTTCAGAAAAATAAATATTTAATATGGAATATATTTAGACAAGTATTAGAATCTTTAAGCTATTTACATAAACAAAAAATATATATAAAAAATTTAAATTCTCAAAATATTTATTTAGATAATGATAAATATGGAGCACATATTAAAATAATCAATTATAGTATATGTAATATGATTGATTATTTTTATTTTTATCATTATTCATATAAAAATAATTCCTCTTATGTCCAACAGTTCATGCAAGAATTATATAATGATATAAAAAATATAGGGAAACCATTAAATAAACAAAATAATGAAAACATTATACATTCTGAAAATATACATAATAAAGAGTGTAAAGAAGAAGATATCTCTGTAAATAAATGTACCACTTTTGAAAATAAAAATGATAGTTTGTATAAGGAATCTATAAATGATGAAAAAATAATAAACAAAGAAAAAAATGTTCCTTTTGATGAATATAACCGTATTAATAAATCTTTTAATTATAATGATTATAATAATGATGATTACGATGATGATAATGAAAAAACAATATATACATATCCATCATCAAATGAATATAAAGATTTCTATGTTCATTCTTATAATCAATATTTTTATAAATGTTTAAATAAGAAAAAATATGATTATGAAGAATTAGACTTATTTTCATTAGGTTTATTATTATATGAATTATGGCATAGACCATTTAAATCAAAAGAAGAAAAACTAATAAATATAACTACAATGATTAAGGAAAAAACATTCTCAGAATCTTTTATAAAAAATATAGATAATGATTCTTTAAAAGTATTAAAATTTATTTTAATAAGTACTATTAATTATGATACTACTGAAAAAAAAATAACAAAACTAGAATATGTAGATATTTTAAATTTAAATATAAAAAAGGATAACGAAGATTATGAATATATTAATAATAGTATGAAAACGAAAACTATCAAAGATATGAATGATGATTTAATAATTAAGGAAGAAGGGGGAATATATAATAAGAATGTAAATGTGAATATAGAAAATGAAAAAAAAATGAATAAAATAAAAAAGAATATGAATAATTATAGGGATAATATGAATAATGAAATGTTATTAAATATGAATAAAAAGAATCTAAACATTTCAGAGAAACCTAATTTATATTGTATTAATAATTCTATTAGTAGCATACTTGCTAAATATAATGAAAATGATCATTATATATCTAATCAAAAAAAAAATAAAGATTCGGAGATATATTTAGATGTAAAAGGAGATATAAGATTACTTCTAATGAATAGTATGGAATCTTCACCTAGTCATCATATTACTTCAGAGAATTTGAAAAAAGCTGATCAAACAAATACATATTCAGAACAATTAAAGAAAATATATAATTTCTTCAATCAGGATATTAATATACTGGAAGATGACAAACATATATCTTTGAAAAAAGACAACATGCAAAAGGAAGACATGTTAGAAAAAAATGTCATATTTGAAGATAATGAAAAAAAGCATAACAAGAGTAATCAGAATGATAAGATTAATAAGGACAATGGCATAATTAGCATTAATAATAAGGATGATGAAAATATAAAATGTACTGACGAAGATAAACACCAATTAAATGAGAATAAAAACAACATCAACAATAATGATAATAATAACAATAATAATAATAATAATAATAACAACAATAATAATAATCATTTTTGTAGTAACCATATGGTTGAAGAGGATATATGCAATACACATGATGAACATACTACTAATAAAGAAGAATATGTATATAAAAATAATGATTCCAACAAATTACCAAAAATAACTGCAGAGAAATTATTAAATTATCCTTTAATACCTGTTGTGATTCAGAGAGATTTATTTAAATATTTTCTTCAGAAATTAAAACATAATTCTTTAAATGAATGTATAAATGTTTTAAATATTTTATTATATAATAATAAAGAGTTATCTTTTCCATTTGAAAGGAATCGAAATGCATATGTATATACACATACATCTACATATGAATATGATGTTATTAAAAGTTATATATTTGAATATTTCAATTGGTATTTATCTAAAAAACTTTGCACATACAACCAACCTCATGTATTTCAATTAATAAAAAAAAAAGCAGATACATTTAATGAAGAAGTAGATAATGATGTCATATCAAAAATTCCTAGTAATTTTTTAAAAAAAATTAATATATATAAAAAAGAAATGAAGACAACAAACATGCATATAGAAAACGATTCTGATAATAATGAAAACAAATACGAAGATATTAATAGTATTGAAAATTTAGATATATTAGAAAAAAATAAATCCAATAAAAAGAACAAAAAAATGAAAAAAAATGAACGAAATATTAGTAAATATTCATTTGATTCTTTGCCTGAACAAAATTCAAATAATTTGAAAAATATGCAAGATCTTAAAAAAAAAAAAAGTTATATAAAAAAAGAGAATTATAATAGTACTAGTAGTAAGGATAAAAACGAAAAGGATAGTATTTCAAAATATGAAAAAAATAAGAAAAGTGATGATGAAAAGAAGGATAACAAAAAGAGAAATTTTCTTCCTATATTAGGCACATTTTCAAGGTTTAAAAAATTTCCTTTAATTAAGAGGAGTAATACATATAATGTATATAGAACTAATGATATGAATACAGATTTTTTGATAAACTATGATGATAAAAATGGACAGTGTGAAATAAGTGATAAATTTGATGATACAAGTAGTTCGCATGATAATATTAAAAAAGACAATATTATTAATAATGATAATATTATTAATAATGATAATATTCCAAATAATTCTCATACCATTCAACAATTAAGGACAGAAAATGAAGAAAATAAACGAAATATTTTAAATCGATTTAAAGACAAATTACAACTTATTGATAAAAACAATAAATTAGTATATATGCCCTTTTATCTTACTGAGTCATTTTTAAATTTAATACCACATTATAATTTAAATAAAAGTTTTATGAACTCCTTTTGTTTTTTTCAGAATTATTTTTTTGAAAATAATCAATATAAAATAATAAAAAGAGAAAATAGTATTATATATAATAATATCATTACAATAAATAATGAGAAAGATTTTTTCTATGGTAATAATATCAATATAAATAATGATATAGAAGTTAATATGTCGTTTTGTATTTATCAATTAATAATATTATTTAATGTTATTGATATATTTGAAAAGTTTGAAGAATATTTAAATAATTTAATAATAAAATGGAGTTATACAGATTTAATTCTTATTTTAATTAGGGATATGTTATCATTAGATTGCATTAAAAAAATATATTTTTTATATAAAATATTTGAAGAAGGAAATATATCATTTAAGAATTTAAAAAAATTACTTCTGTATTTAGATATAACATATGATGAAAATATACTGAAAATATTATATTCTCTTTTATATGATCAAACTGATACTATACAAAATAAAATGAAGAAAATTATAAAAATGTATGATATTAAAAATCATAAGAATAAGAAATTTATTAACTATATAACATCAACCATAATTTATTTAAATAATCTTTTCCAGTATTTTAATAAATCCAATCATATTTTTACATGGGATTTTTTTATGAACCACTTACAAAATGCCTTTGGATTTGCATTTGCATTTAATATTTACTCAAATAAAAATCAAAAATATCTATTATCTTTTGGAGGTGTGTCAACACAAGTATTTAAAAATTATGATAAGGTACCATCAAATGGGACATATAATATCATTTTTGAAATATTTGTAGATTCTATATCAAATATAATATTTCAGGTATAACAAAAAAAAAAAAATATATATATATAAATACATTACGTACATGTTATCAATATCTTACTATTTTTTTTTTTTTTTTTTTTTTAGGATGTAAAGAAGGATAACTTCTCCAATTTGCTAATAGATTTTCATTCTCCTAGTGTAGTTATAACAGCTAAGGCTTATAAATTATTGGTGTATGCCTTTTCTTTATATAATAGCTTAATACAAAATGGAATTAAGGTAAAATGAAAAAAATAAAACAATAAATAAATAAATATGTTAAATAAAAGGATATACATATATATATATATATATATATATATATATATTTATTTATTTATTTATTTATTTATTCATATATATTTTTCATTGTTTTTCTCCTTTTATAGTGCGAATGCAGAATAACACCCCTGATGGAAACGTCCAAGTTTGAAAAGAGCTTATTGAAATATAAAAACATCAATATTCATGTGCAAATAAACCAAAAAATAAGCTCCAGTACATCAATTAATATAGAAGACTATGAAAATTCTGCAGAAAATATTTCTTCTTCAAATATAATTAATTCAGAGGAAAATGTAAATATTATATATAGCACTCACATTATGAGATTAAATATTAAAAAAAATTTTGAGAATGAGGCATCCTTAATAAATTATATAAAACAATTTTATTTGAAAAAATGAATTTTTTTTTTTTTTTTTTTGATATCTTAAATATATAATGATTTTTATATTATTTCTTGATTATATATTAACATAACAACCTTATAAAAGGTTATAAATTAATGAAATATTTTTATATGAAAAAATATATTTATTTATTATTTTTTTTTTTTACTGTAATTATAAATTCGAATATGTTTGTATTTATATTTATATACATTTATAAGCCTTAAGAAATTTTTTTTTTTTTTTTTTTTTTTTTTTTTTTTTTCGTATCATTTTTTGATAATATTATTACATATTTAGAATTTGATTACTCCATAATTTATTTACACATAATATATAATATGAATTAATTATTTTTTCTTATTATTTATTTATTATTATTCTTTTTTTTTTTATGTTTTTCCTCAAATTTGATATTTCGTAAGTTTTACAATTTTATTTGATTCATAAAATTAACATAATATTATAATTTCTTTACCAACTATCAAAATGTTTTTGTTTATATATATTAATTTAATATAATAATTTGACATAAAATATAATATGATACATTTTCATTTTTTTTATATAAACGTCAAAAAAACAAAAGAAAAAATAATATTTCCTTCTCCTATACTCTCTACATTATTTAAGTAACACCATAATGAAAAAAAAAAAAATAAATAAATGTTTGTTTTGAATGGGATAGGTCAGCACATATATATTAGTATCCCAAGAGCTTTAAAATTATGAAAAAACTATTATTTTTTTTTTATTGTTATATATGGTTTGACTTATTTGTTCATGTGTCTAACTTTTATATAAAACCAGTAAGTTTTGTGTAAAGTGAAAAATTTATTTTTGAAATGGCAATTTATTTTATTTTATAATTTTTGTTCTATGGATTACTTATTATATTAATATGTATGAAAAATATAAAAATATATATATTATGTCATTTTATAATAAAATGATATTTTAATAATATATCTATATAAAATAAGAATAAGAGAATCACAATAAATAAATATATGTGATTTATTTATTTATATATTTTTTTTTATTAGAAAAACTATTACACACATAAAGCAAAACGAACAAAAAATAATGTTTTGAAAAGATATTCATTTCAGTTATATAATAAAAAACAAACAGATCTGTATAATGACAATAAAAATTTTATAAGAATAGAATTTCGTCCAGGTGTAGGGGGAGAGGAGGCGTTAACCTGGTCTAAAGAATTATTAAATGTAAAAAATAAAATAAAAATATACATCGTAACAATATATATATATATATATATATTTATAAATATATGTATTATATGTATTATATAATTTTTTACTTTTTTTTTAAGACGTACAAACTGTTCGCAGAGAGGAATAAATGCAAAGTTGAAAAAATACAAGTAAAAATAAATACTTATATGTTTATATTTATAAGTATATTCTTTTCATTTATTTGTTCATTTTTTTTTTTTTTTTTCTCTCCAAATTTTATAGGATATTAGTGATTCCTTAGTTATAAGTTCAAATGAAAACTTAAATATAATTAAAGAGGACAAGCAAATTGAAATAAATTTATATGATCTTTTTAAAAATGAAAGTGGTATTCATCAGGTGAAAAGGATACCAAAGAATGATTCTAAAGTAGGAAAAAAATCACAAAAAAAATATAAATATAAATATATATATATATATATATATATATATGTACTATATTATTTTATTTTTTTTTATTTTCGAGAAGAATAGGATTCATTCATCCACAGCTACGATTGCAATATTTTTTCATAAAAAGGAAGAACCAAAATATGAAATTAATTTGAAAGATTTAAAAATTTCAACATTCAGATCGAGTAAACCAGGTGGACAAAATGTCAACAAGGTACTCTTGTCAAAAAAAAAATAATAAAATATAATTCAATTTAGGTGCACATAATAATATTTTTATTATATCTATTATATATATATATATATATATATATATATTTTAATTTAAAGATTGAGTCAGGTGTGTGCATTTTACACAAACCTACTGGAATACAAACTGAATGCCAAGAGGAAAGGTTAATATATATATTTTTAAATAATCACATGTGCATTAATAATACAAACAATATAGACATTATTTTATAATATAAATATAATATAATATGTTATTTTTTTTTTTTTTTTTCACTATGTTGTAGAACTCAAGAATTAAATAAAAAACTTGCTATGAAAAGGTTAATTCAAAAAATACAATATATGGAAAGTAAAGAAAAGGAAAATATGATTCAAGATGAACGAGCTAAATTGGTAATTTTTTTTTTTTTTTTTTTTTTTGATCTAGCTATTATAAAAAAAAATATATATATATGCAATTTAATATAATGGCTAGATAACAAGAAAAAAAAAAAAAAAAAAAAAAAAAAAAAATATATATATATATATATATACATATGTATATATATATATTATATTAATTATGTGTATCTTTTTTTTTTTTTTTTTTTTCCTTTGTAGATAAAAGAAAGCAATAGAAGTAACAGAATTAGAACGTATAATTTTTTCAGAGGCTATATAACCGACCATGTAAATAAAAAAAAAATTGATTTGATATATTTTGAAAAGGGTAAACTGGAATACATATTAAATATATTTTAAAAATATGTCATTAAAAAATTATATTTATTTATTTTTTTTGTTATAATAAAGTTTTTTTTTTTTTTTAATTTTTCTTTAAAACAAATACAAAAAAAAATATATACCTATACATATATATGTTATTAACATATATATTTGGTTGTATATAATGAAACAAGTTAAAAAAAAAAAAAAATGAAAATGAAATACAAAACATAAAAAAAGATGAAAAATAGGAAATTTTCGTTTAAAAGGAAGAGATACAATTTTTATTTAAATTAAATCAAGGAATAAAATATTAAAATATAGAAACTACGAAAAAGAAAATATATCATTTAAAAGGATTACATGAATGAATAAATAAAAAATATATATATATATACATATATATGCTAAAAATCCCTTTCACATAAAAGTGCATTTATTTCTTTTTTTTGGTGCGTTTTGATTTTTTATTTTTTCCTCTAAAAATTCCTTTTTACATTTAACAACTTGGCCAATTTTTAAGGGTTCCCAAAAATTCGTTTGTGCATATTTTGAATGAAAAGAATAATCAACTGTTGCATCGATTTTGCCTCCTCCTTTTTTTAATATAGAATTTATACCACCTGGATGATGATTAATAAATGTAGACACATCATAAACATAACCATTAGCAATAATCCAACAATCATTAATTTTATAATGTCTTTTTATTTCACATATTGTAAAATATTCTTTATATTTAATGAAATTATATTTTAACATTTGTTTTGGTTGTTCATCTTTTTCAATTAAAATATTATTATTATTATTGTTGTTATTTATATAATATGTTTCGTTTAATGTGTTAGCACTTTCATGTTTATTATATAGATCTATGTTATTTATACTATTATTATTTGTATCTATATATTTATCCTCTTTCGTAATAAATATTTTATATTTTGTATCATTTGTGTTATTATGGTTGCTAATAATTTCCTTTTGTGTATTACAATTATTGATATTAGGAGAATTATTTAAATAATTATCATTACCATTGCACAAATAACTTATATAACTATTATTATCAATATTATCAATATTATTATTATCATTATAATATTTTTGTTCCTTTAGTAAAGCATCATTTTGTAACATATTAAGTTCATTGCCATTCTCTACATTCTCACATTTCAAAAGGTTTAGATTTTTGACAGGCATTTCCTTATTAGATTCCTTTATTTTTTTAAAATCCTTTTCACATATCCTTAAATTATGTTTTTTAAATTTTTTATATTTTAAGTACAGATCTTTTCTTTTTATTTTACATAAATTACATAGCTGAGAAAAACATACATCATCACAATGAATACAAGCATTACAATATTTTTCATAATTATTATTATGTTTATTTTCTATATCAACACTTAATGATATATTTGATAAGGTAGCTATTCTATAATTTTTATTATCTTTATCATCATTATAATCAATATATTCATTAATATTTTCTTTACATGCATTTGATGATATTTCTTCTTCATCATATAACTGTTGTTTTATAATTGCAACATTTTCAAAAAGTTCAAAATTTTCAAAAGAAATATTTTCTTTCTTACGCACGTGTATATCTTCTTTTACATCATTCATTTTGTTATTATATATATATGTATATATATCTTATAATTTCATTTTAATATCCTATATTTTGATAATAATGTCTTCTGCATTGTCTGAAAAATGTCTTCTTCATCTAATATTTATTAACATATACATAAAATATATAAATATGTATAATATATATATGTGTCATATAGACTTAATGAACACGTTGATGTGTTTATTTGTTTGATTATTTATTTATTTATTTATTATTATTATTATTTATTATTTTTTTTTTACAAATTTGATAGTGGTTCAAAAAAAAAAAAAAAAAAAAAAAATTCATAAAAAATAATTAGAAATTTTTATTAGATATTTTTTAGACTTTTTTTTTTTTTTTTTTTTTTTTTAAATCTATATATCATTCTATAAACATGTATGCAATAAAATAAGTAGGTGGCATTTTTTTTTTTTTTTTTTTCTCAATTAAAACATTATATTGTAACAATACATACAACATTATATACAGATATATTACACCTATATATTTTATATATAGGTGTACTTTTTTTTTCCTTTTTTAATTGCGGTTAATATTGTTACATAATAAATTTGTTACCTATGTCAAAATATAAATAAAAAAAAAATATATATTTTATAAGATTTTACATTTATTTCATTTTATTTTATTATTATTATTTTTACTACATAGTTTTGTTATTCCATATAATTTTTATATTTAAGAATTCTTTTTCAACATCCTCTTTTTTAGTGTATTTAAAAAAAAAAAAAAAAAAAAAAAAAGCTTCACATTATATATATAATATTATTTTACATATATAATTTTTATAAGTACAAATTTATAATATTTTTTAAAATTTAGAAAAATTAAAAATAATAATAAAATATATATATTAATATATATAATATAATATATAATATATAATATATTTTTTTGAATACTAAAAATTGTAAAAAGAAATATATAAAAATAATAATATATTTAAAAATATGGAAATGGTAGATTAAACAAAATATTATGCATTACTATTATAGATATATATATTATTAGTGTATTTATATGAAGGTTTAACCTTATCTTCTATATATTATATATTATCAAATAATAGAAACACTACAAAAATATATATATATTATATATTTTATATATAATATAAAATACTATGTATATATATATTCATATTTAGCTCAAGGGATTTTATATATATATAATATTATATTACCTCAATATATATATATATATATATTATTACGTGTATTTTTTGATAATTATATAATATAATAATATTAAAATAAAATAATAAATGGTAAATGAAAGAAATATATAAAAACAAAAAAAAAAAAAACAAATATGTGGCTATTTTTTTTTAAACTATGAATTTATTAGTTTTTGTTTTTTTTTTTTTTTTAGCAACTTGGTGAATTAAAAAATATCTTTTATTTATTGATTTATTTATTTCTGTTTTTTTATTAAACATAAGTATGAATAAGTATGAAGACATAATAAATAAATATATATAATATTTATATTATGTTTTTATTTTTTCGTTTTTATTTTATATATTTCCTTTTTCAACCTGTTATTCATTATAATTCTTAGTTAACTAAAATAATTGAAACATATAAAACTCAAAAATTATCATAAATATATAAAAAATATAAATATATATAAATATATATATATATATACATACATACATACATTTTTATATTAGTATTTGCTATGTGAAATATTTCTTTTTTATTTCATTTGATTATAATTTTTTTTTCTTTATTTTTTCTTCGTTGTTAAAAAAGGCGTACTATTAATTTTATTACTTGAGTTATATATATTCAAGCAAGTTTGTAGTTTGTATGTTCTTTTGAAGATATAAATTTGTATGCAAAAAGGAGTACATAAATGATTTTTTAATATAATAATAAAACAACAAAAAAAAAAATATAATATTAAAATAATAATATTAAAAGAATAATATTAAAAAAATAATTCATTTATATAATTATAATAATAAAAGTGTCTTTAGTTTAAAAATGTATCCACCTTGTAAAAAGAAAAAACTTAATAACAACGAGGTAACCAACATTTTTTTAAAAAATGAAAATAAGATGAGTGTTCATAATATTTCTATGAATGCTGTTTTATGTTCCTCATTAAATTTAGATAATATTTATAAATATTTTTCAAATTGTATATATAACCCTAGAGAATTTAAATGTATGAGAATTGATGTACCCGTCAGTTTAAATACAGTACATAAATATATAAAATATTTGAATAATAAAAAGGAAAGACAAAATGATGATATATCTAAAATGAAAAATGAACAAGAGAATGAAACAATACATTCTAATAATTATATTAAAGAAGAGAATATAACAACTGAAAGCAATAACTTAAATGATAATAAATTATCAGATAGTAACAACTCTTTGAGTGGTAAAATATTAACAGATAATAAATCAGATGAGAATTCAATAAATATATCTAAAAATAAATCTAATATAGATGATAATAATAGTGATAATAAAAATATAGATATTATTTATGATATGGAAACGATGGATGCTTTTAATGAATCTGAACATACAATGAATAAAAAATTAATTATTAATGTTTCAATTTTTTCAAATGGTAAAATTATATGTACAGGTAATAACTCAATTGAAGCTTGTAAAGTTGCTATGAAAAAAATTGAAAAGAAATTAAAACAATTAAATTTTAAAAATATTAAATTAAAAAAAATAACAATTACAAATATTTTGGCTGTATATAATGTGGGATTTTCTATAGTCTTGCCCCTATTTGCTCAATATTATAAAAGTGTAAGTAATATAAAAAAGGATAAATAAATAAATATAAATATATACATATATATATATATATTTTATTTTTTGTATTGTTTAATAGGTGGATTATGATCCAAATGTATTTCCAGCATGTAAAGTAAAAATTGCCCTTATGAATGATGATAATAAGTCTAATGACAACAATGAGGTAAAAGTTGTTTTTTAAATATTTATTATATATATATGTATATATTATAATATTATTGTGAGTAAACCAAACGTGGTACATAAATATACATTATAAAGATATAAACAGATAATTACATGTTCATATAAACATATAATTACATGTTCATATAAACATATAATTACATGTTCATATAAACATATAATTACATGTTCATATAAATATATAATTACATGTTTATATAAAAATATTTCGATATATATTTTAAATTTTTATAGCATAATGATAATAATTATGCTTGGTGTAATGCTAAAAATACAATAGACAAGGATAAGAGCAAAGTGGATATCGTTTCTGCTAGTATTTTTTCAACTGGCAATATAACTTTAACAGGGGGAAAAAGTTACGAAAATCTTCAAAAATGTATTAATATATTATTGCCATATTTAATTAAAAGTAAATCTCAACATTGATATATTAACAGTAATATTTTTTTTTTTTTTTTTTTTTTGGAAAACTGACATAAATATTTCAATATTTATGTGTATTTATTTATTTATTTTTTTTTTTTTTTTATGATTAACTTAAAAATATATGCCTAATAATTACACTTTAACGAATATTTTTTGTACTGTCCTTTGGTTTCTTAAAAAAAAAAAAAATAAATAAATACAATATAATACAATATAATATAATACATATATATATTTGGATTGGTTCATAAAAAAAAAATACATATATATATATATATATATATATATAAATACATATATATATTTTATATGTACGTATGGAAAAATATGAAACGAGTCATATATATATATATATATATATATATATATATATATATAACATTTTATGTATGTATCGGCATGAGGGATATATTTTTTTCGGATGCTATAACTAAATAAATAAATATATATTTATATATATATATATATATATATATATATTTATATTTATTTATTTATTTATTTATTATTTATATTTAATATCATGAACTGGATGTGGAATACCTACTGGATGTTGTAATTTCCTGGTCTGTTGAAAATGATGATGAAGTTGAGGTATGGTCTGAAGGTATACTAAAAATATTATAATCATAATTATTAATATAATTAAGATCACTTAATCGTACAGCTTTTTCTTTATCATTTTTATAAGAATTAATATTATCATCATAGATATTAATATATAGATCAAAACAATCATGAAAGCATTTATGATTTAATAAGTTTTGTAAGGGATCTCTTTTTTCAACATCTTCTTGTAAGCATGAATATAAAAAAGATTTAATTGTTTGATCGAAATTTAAATAATCTAATTTATCTCCAGTAAATGTATCAATTAATGTTTCTTCAAATATTTTTCCAATCATATAAGAATATGCTTTTTGTAATTTTAATTTATCTTCAAAATAAAAACAATTTTTTTCTGTATCATAATCTAAAGGATCTATATTTTCTTCTATTCTTTGTTTATTATTAGTATAATCCATAATATATTGCTCACAATCTACTATTTTTAATTTATTTTTAATTTCTGGTGGCATATAATAAAATATTGTTTTACTATAAGATTTTGTTGCAATTGTTTGTTCAATATTATTTAATAAAAAAAGAACAGTACGATTAGGTAATAAGCCTAATGGTATTCCAACATTTATAATTAAATTATCTTCTTTTAAAAATATTCTTGAACATTTAAGTATAATTAAAATATCAAACTTTAAAAATGTTAATAATATTTTCATGATTTTTAACATAATACATTTTAATTTAAAAACTCTTAATTTTAAATCAATACCAGATAAAAACTCACTATATATAAATTCATTTAATGGTGTACCATTTATATATTTACTCTTTTCTATAATTTTTTTTTTTATTTCTACTGATATAGGGAAAAATATATTTTCTATTTTATATTCTTTTACAAGAAACTTAAATGTTTTTAATGCTATAGTTATATGATTCTCTATATGTCTTAAATTTAAAATACATCCTTTCCTTTTTTTCTTATTCATTTCATTTTTCTTTTTTTCATCCATTTGATGATATAGCATTTCTATTATATGTTTACCTTTCATGATATAGTCACAATTTTCTTTTAATGATTGTGCATCACCATTGTACAAATTATCAATATTGTTATTTTCAATGTTATTTTCAATGTTATTGTCAATGTTATTGTCAATATTATCATCATTATTATCATCATCATCATCACAATTTTGGTTCCTTTGTTGTTCTCCCTCATTTGTATTCATATAATACCTTGGAATGGTATTTATTCCATGACCCTTTTCATAGGGTACCTTTGAAGACATATGTTCAAGATATATTTTTTTACTCTTCACAATTCCATTATGATTATCATCTCTATTATTATCATCATTATTATAGTCACTTTTATTTTTATTCTTATTTTCAATCTGTTTATCATCGTAAATATATAGGACACCTAAATTTATACGTTTAAATTTTAAAACACAGAACTGTTCCAATTCTAAACAATAGACTTGCCATATGAAAGAGTGAGAATAGACACCTAAGAAGTTCATAAATTTTACGTCTTTATCATACTTAGGAATCTTCTTTTTACAATGTTCAATAATTTGTATTTTATCAAAATGTTTTTGTTCACATGTTATTTCATTTAGTTTATGATATATATTTTTTTTAGTAAATTTATAATATAAATCTTTTGTATAATATACTAACTTATCTAAATTGTTCAGGTGATAATAATTTTCCATTTCATTCCAGTGTGTTTCATTAAAAAAATTTTTCTGTTGATAGTTTATGAAATCAAGTTTGGTGTTTAAAATATATTGTAACGTTCCATTCTTTCTTTTAAGTACATTAAAGTTATTATTATCATCACAGTTATTCGAATCACTTTTAATAGCATCACTTTTAATAGCATCACTGTTATTATCATCACTTTTAATAACATCACTTTTAATAGTATCACTTTTATTATCATCACTTATATTATCATCACTTATATTATCATCACTTTTATTATCATCACTTTTATTGTCATCACTTATATTATCATCACTTTTATTGTCATCACTTATATTATCACCATCTTTGCATTTGAATAACCCTCCGTCTTGAATATGTTCCATATTTGTATCCCTCATGACACAATCCCTTTCCTGATATATATTTTTTTCTTTTATTTCCTTTTTTTTTTTTTTTTTTTTTTTTCTGCGTCTTTTTTCTTGAATCCTCTCTCCAGCATCATCTGTAGTACTCTGATCACCATCCATTATCTCTTCATTGTCAATATGATCCTTCGATTCTAGTTTCTCCTTTTTGTTGTATATCCTATTACTTATACTATCATTTAAAAAAATATGCTTTACATTTTGTATATCTCCTAGACCCAATACAAATTTATTCTTTGAAAAAATGGAATTTTTATGCATCCTACTAAGAAAAAAGTTATATTTATCTAATAAAAATTTCATTCCATTAAATAATTCTAGGGACATATAATATTGTTCATGTGATATTTCTAATATATGGAATACATAATAATAATAATCATATAAGGATATTTCTTCATATGCACTCTGAATAATATTATTAATAGAAATATTTTGATATTGTTCAATGATATCAAGAAAAGGAAATTTATAATATGTTAAAATTAAATATAATAATAAATCCATATTAGCTGGTTTCATAATTAAATAATATAACATCTGAATATTCCAATCATTTGTTCTTTCACATAAATAATGCATCATAATACTAAAATAATCATTATTCTCATTTAATAATAATGTATTATCCTTAACAGCAAAATATAAATAAGATTCTTTCTGATCTTTAATTTTATTTACTAATTCCAAAATATTCTCTTTTCTTTCAATTCTCATTTTATTATTACTATGATAACTATTTCCTATATAATATTTATTCATATGTTGTATTACATTTTCTTTTTCATTTGATACGTGATCTCTTTTTTCGCATGTTATGTTTGTTATTCCTTCATTGGAAAGATGATTAAAATTATTATTTGATATATAATTTGATAATTTGTTAGATTCACAAATAGATAAATTACCCTTATTTGATGGAAGGACATAATTATTATTATTATTATTACGGCAATAAGATCCAACATTTATTGAATCATTAATTTTATCATTTTTATTTTCATCTTGTAAATCATCCTTTTGATAATAATCTTTTACATTTCTTTCATTTCTATCAACCCACATATAATCATTTTGATGTTCCATAGAAGAATCATCTGTATCATTTTCTTTTTCATCATATATAATTTCAATTCTTTTTTTCTCATTCTTTCCTCTTGTTGTGTTATTATTTATATTAAATATAAAAAGTTTTTTTTTCTCTTTTCCATTTTCATCAATAATATTAATGGGCTTCTGTGGAATGGTTAATGTGTCTATTTTAAATTCATCGAATCTTAATTTTAAATTATCTAATAAAATATCTTTATTTTTAATATCGGAATTATTCACAAGTTTATTATTACAATTATTATTATTATTATTAATAATAATATTATTAATATTAATATTATTATGTATATTATTAATTATGTTACTATTATTTTTAATATTCATATTATTATGAGTATCATTTATATTATCATTGTGATTTTCATTATTATAATTATCATCATTATTATTATATATACTTAAATCCTTATTTCTTGTATCCGTTTCATTTATATCAATATCTTCCTCTATTTCTTCTTCTTCATAATGCTGTATTAAATCATCAATATCATCACCTTTATTTTCATTATACTTTATCTTATCAATAAATGTATATCCAAATTTAGATGTCTCACAAAAATTCCCAGCTATTTCATCATCTTCATTATCAAATAAATTTGAATCCTCTTGTCTGTTCTTTTCGATTATTTTATTAAATTTATCTATTCTCTCTTTTATACTTGGATCATTAAACGAAAATAAATTACCCAAGTTTTCTTTTCTCTTCTGTTCATATATCAATTTTTTTAAACAAGAAAAATCTGGCAGCTTTTCTTGACACTTACGTTTCTTTCTTTTATTTCTTGTATTAGAACATTCTTTCATATGAGGGACCTTCAAAAATTCCGATATACTTTTATTATTACTGTTACTGATATTATTACTGTTATTTATATTGATATTGTTATTATTATTATTGTTATTATTATTATTATTATTGTTATTATTATTATTATTATTATTATTATTATTATTATTATTGTTATTATTATTATTGTTGGTGCTACTGCTCTTGCAGTTTTTTAAAGCCATCCTTTAAATTAATTTTAAGATAAAAGAATAGGCTAAATAATATACATATATATATACATATATATATACATATATATATATGTGTTATGTATACATTAAGGTACACAAATATATATAACTTTTATCAACAATGAAAACTTTTTTCTTTAAAAAATACATACATATATATATATATATATATATATATATATATATAATACTCACGTGTAGTATTACAAGCTTACATAACATATATAAAGGAAAATACAGAAAATATTATTAAACAAATAAATAATAAAAATGTATTATGTCCTCTCCTTAAAATTAAAATATATAATAAAAAAAAATAATAATAAAATAAAAAATACTACATATTATATTCTCATATATATATATATATATATATATATATATATTTTTATATAAAGGACATGAGTAATTCTTTAAAAATTTTTAATAGTATTATTAAATAAAAAATATATAATATAAGATATAGTCGCAAATAAAATGTTCTCATAAAGAATATTTATAATACGTACATATTTTATATATGTTGCAGCTTCAAAATTATTGATACTAACTTAAAACAAACAAATAAATAAATATATATATATATATCATATATATATATATATGTCATATATATTGATGTATAAAATAAAAACCCATGTGTATTTTAAGTCACATATAAAATAATATAACAATTTTTTTATAATAAGAAAAATATTAAAATATAATTTTACACAACTAAAAATAATTCGAATAATATTATATTATACAATATATAAATATATTACATATATATTATATATATATATATATAATCTCGTATTTCTTATACTAAATATATTTTACACATATTATGTTTCTTTCTCAATACAAAAAAAAAAAAAAAAAAAAAAAACTCAACTTCGGAAAGTGCCTTTCTCTATTCCAAATATTGAATATATGAGATATATACACATATTTAAAAAAAAAGAGAGAGTATATTTTTATAATTTTATTATTTTTTTATAATTCGTTTAATAGAAAAAATAAAAGAATATAATTTGCAAAACATATATATTTTTTTCATTTTTAATGAAATGTAAAAAAAAATGATGAGATATGAAAAAATATATGTTCTTGCTCGGAGTGTACATATAATAAAATATTTGACAAGTACATAAAAAAAAATATATATATATATATATATATTATATATGTGAAATGTTTTAAACAATATGCTAAGAGAAGAAATTATAAAATTCTTTAAAAATTAAACAAAAAAATTATATAATAATAAAACAAATAAAAAAAATAAGATGATAAACAAACCCAAAATAATAATATATATATTCACTTTGTGTTTATAAAAATAAAAAAAAAAAAAAAAAAACTATTCGGATACAATTTTTTCAAAGGGTTAACAATTAAAAATATATACATATATATTATATATATATATATATATACATATTATATATATTATATATCTACCAGAACAAATATTTCACAAGCATCCATATTTGAAATAATTTTTAATTCATGTTTAGTTATAGCTTTAATTTCAGTACCACTTTCATGTATGTTTATATTAAAAATATCACCATAGCCATAAGCTTCAATTAAAAATAAGTTCATATTAAAATAAATTATTTCTATATGCTTACAAATAAAATATTCACTTCCATATAAAAAATGGAACTCTGTCAAAAAATTAAAAAGTAAATCTTCCATATTTGTACCTGATACTGAAATTTTCCTTCTTATTTTTAATTCAACACTATTTAAATTACACATATAATCAAACATACATATACAGATGGATTCGAAACATTCTCTTAAATTCTTACCAGAACTATGTAATATTATATCTGCTGTATGATCAAGATATTTATATTCATAGGTTTTATTTAAAAATTTGTTATATATATCTTTACTTATATAATCATCCATATAATCATTTATATGATCATCCATATAATCATTTATATGCTCATCCATATAATCATTTATTTGATCATCCATATAATCATTTATTTGATCATCCATATAATCATTTATTTGATCATCTATATGTTCATTCATATGGTCACTTGTATTATTACCCCCATCAAAAATATGCTTATTGTCCTCCTCTTCATTTTCATCTTCGCTTATATAACTTTTATTAACCTTTCTTCGATTTCTTTGTGGCAAGGATATTATTTCTTTTTTTGAAAAAGGATTACTCATTTTATATATTTATTCTGTGACCGTCTCAAAAAGAAAAATTAAAAGAAAATATATATATGATAAGGTTATAAAATGTTGTTCTTTTTTAAAAAAAAAAAAAAAATGCTTATTCATTTGGTATACTTTAAATATATTAAGAATATAAAATAATAAAAATGTACAAATATTAACAATATATATATATATATATATATATATATTTTTTTTTTTTTTTTTTGTTCTTTGCTGTTTTTTTGTATATGTAGTTATGAAATATCCAGAGGATAAATATATGTTAAATATATACCGAAAAAAAAAAAAAATAAATATAATATATAAAAAATATATATATTATATATATATATAATATTATGTACGTATTTGAAATATATTTTTTTAAGAACTACAAAACTTCATATTATATATATTATATATATATATTATATACATATTATTTTTCTTAAATTAAAAAATATTGGATACTTTCAAATAAAGAACAAATTTATCTCTTCTAAAACATTAAAAAGTATCTTTTAATGGTTTTTAGAAATATATATATATTTATTTACATATAATATTCCATATATTTAAATGTGTATATAATAAAATAAAAAAATAAAATATATATATTATAATAAAATTAAATATAATAAAAATAAAAAGAAAGGAAAGAAGAAAGAAAGAAAAAAAGAAAAAAATGTATTTATTATATACATTTTTTTTTTTTTTTTTAATCCCAATAATACATTTGAACTATAATATTAATAGAAAATGTTTGTGAAAAAAATGAATAATTTAAAATGGTATAAACTAATAAAATGAATTACTTTCTTTTTTTTTTATTTTGTTCGTGGGTACTTATAAAAGGATATATTATAAATAAAAATGAAGTAAAGTATTTCAACTCTGTTTCCAATAAAAATGGAATAAAAGAAAAATATAAACACACATATATTCCTTCACAATACAAAAACAAATTATATATTTTTAAAGAAGAAGAAGTAGAAGAAAAATATAATACCATAGATACAATCAATAGCTTGTTAGGTAAAGTAAGAAGACAATTTAATATTAATTTCGATTTGGAAAATGAAAGAACAAAAATTGAGGAAGAAAAGAAAAAAAAAAAACAAATGGAAAAGGATAATAAAAGTGAACATGAAAAACATGAATTGAAGAATTTTTTTGGAACCATGTTAGATGGGAGTTTTAAAATAGGAAGAGCAAATACTATGTTTAAAGAATTAAAAGAAGAAAAAAAACTGGTCGATTTAAAATATAAAAGATTAATAAGTAAGAAATTAAAATTAAGAAGAGAACAACTTAAAAAAATAGAAGAAGAAATTAAAAATGGAACATATAAATCTCCATATAATGACGAACAAAGAGAATTTTTACAAAATGTTATTAAAGAAATGGAACAAGCTATTGAACCTATAAATAAAGAAATCGAACAAATTGAAAAAAATAGATTTTTAGTATTTGATGAAAAAAATGATCTTTTAGTTAAACTAAGAGAACAAATAGAAAAAAAAATAGATGAAGTTAATATGAAATATCAAGAACAAGCTATTAAATTAGGTATAAAAAAAATTATGGATGATTATTATGAAAAAACAAAAACACCATTAGTATGGGATTTAACACAAATGGATTGGCCTAAAGCTATTTATCCCTTATTTAATAATATGAAATTAAAAGCTGATATATATTGGGAATCTACTGTTGTTGGAGGGAACAGAGAAAAAAATGAATATTTCTTTTCACCCTTCAATTTACCTTCACTTGGAGAAAAAAAAAAAAAAAGAAAAGGAAGAGGTGTAGGAAGTAAAAGAGGTGGATCATGTGGAAGAGGTATGAAAGGACAAAAAAGTAGAAGTGGTGGTTCCATACCTATAGGATTTGAAGGAGGACAAACTCCATTATATAGAAAATTACCAAAATTTGTTGCAGCACCTCTTGGACCTGGTCATCGATTTAATAGATATGATTATGAATTAATTTCTTTAAATTTAATTAACTTAGCTTATAGTAGAAGTGGAGGGAAAAATTTTCTTGAAGTAGATTGGAATGTTATAGATAAAATGGGATTAAGAATTGGGAAATATAAAAGAAAACATCCAATTAAAGTTGTTGGATGTAATTTGAAAAAATTTAAAATGAAAAATGGTTATGATTTCGAATTCTTTGCAAAAAATGTAATCGTCAAAGCTCATGCATTCACTGTTAATGCAGCTAGAGAAATTATAAAACTTGGAGGGAAATGTTTATTATTAAAAAAAAACACACAAGATATTGTTTATCAGGAATATAACCCTGATGATGAAAATTTAAATAGAATCCCAAGAAGAATAGTCTTCTCTGGAAAACCCTCAAAATATGAAAGGAAGTTGTATTGGTTAAAAAAGGTGAAACTTGAAAAAGAACAGCAATTGCAAAAATGAAATGAAAAATGATAAATGATAAATGATAAATGAAAAATAAAAAATAACTTATAAAATAAATGATAATAAGAAAATGTAATAATATATATATATATATAAAGAATATGTGATATTATCTTAAATTATGAAAAATATGAAAATATTATGAACAAATTAATTTTTTTTTATTTCATGTTCATGTAAAAATAAAAAATAAAAAAAAAAATAATTATGAATGGCTAGCTAGACTATTCGGAAATAACAAAAATAGAGAAAATAATGTTCCCACGAATAGGAAAAAAAAAAAAAAAAAAATAAATAAATAAATAAATATATATATATATATATATATATATATATATATATATATGTGGAAATATATTCCTATATTTATTACTTTTTACTTTTTAATTTTTAATTTTTTTTTTTTTTTATGTTATAGATTTTTTTTTAAGTAATTTTTCCAAAAACTGATACATATATATATATATATATATATATATATATATATGTATAAATTTGATTTTTCTTATTGTTTCTATTTTGATTATTTTTCTTCGTACAAAATAAATATTTCAACAATTTTTTTAATCTTTTTATTTTCATACATATGAAAATTTTCATATGTCTATAAACTTGTTTTATTAACACGTTTAAATTATTTTATTATATATATATATATATATATATTTTTTTTTTCTCTTAAGTATAGAATTATCCATTATAATGTTTATCATTTAATTATCAAGGAGATGATTATTATTGTCATTCACAAAGTTCAGAAATATAACATGGAGAGCTATTAAGGCATTACAAAAAATATGTTGTATCTTTGTGTCCATTTGACTAGGTAAAGTATTATTTGTTACACACATGTCAAATAAATTTACAAATGTGCGTAAAAAGTGTTCATTAAGAGCAGAATTCACATAAATTAAATAATTATCAATTATTCTTTCTACATCTGAAAATTGTTTGCCTAATTGTGGTAGGCATTTTAGTTTTATGTCATTTAAAAGTAAAACAATTGCATTTTTGTAAATAAGCAAATTGTCTGATGAATTTAAAGAATCCCTTGAATTATGTATTATGAAAGGTTGTTTTATTGGATTATGCTCATCTGATTCGTCACTTGATCTGTTTTCTTCATTTGATACATTTTTTTCAATTGATTTATTTTTTTCAATTGATTTATTTTCTTCATTTGATTTATTTTCCTCAATTGATTTATTTTCTCCATTTGATTTATTTTCTTCAATTGATTTATTTTCTTCAATTGATTTATTTTCTCCATTTGATTTATTTTTTTCACCTTTATACTCTTCATATTTTGATTCATCAATTTTGTTCTCTTCATTTTTTTCTTCCTTTTCTATTTTGTCACAGTTGTACTCTTCTTGTCCATATTCTGATTCGTCACATATATTATTTTTCTTTTCTGTATGTTCTTTTTTATTTTTTTCTTCTTTTTCTTTATCTTCAGATTGTGCACGTTTTCCATCTTCCTCCTCTTGTCCTTTTTCTAATTCATTATATTTATAATAATTTCCTATAACTTCGTTTGATTTACTATCTTTCATATCTTCTTTTGCTTCTTCAGTTTTATGTTCTTCAAGTCCATCTTCACTTTCTCCTTTTTGAGAATAATCTTTTCTATTTATCATGCTAGTCAACTTTCTCAAAATATTGTTAGAAGCATTATATTCGTTGAAGATGTTTCTATCTTTGTTTTCCCTTAAAAAGTCGTCAGTTTTTTTTTGAATAATATTTAAAATATTACTAAAATTGTAAGAATCGTTTTTATAAGATGTAGAAAAATTGCTATTGTTATTAGAGTCATTATTATAGCTACTACCATATAGCTTACAAATGGTATCATTTAATAGGCAAGAATTATTAGCATTTAATTTGTTAAGGTCGATATTTTTCAAGTCTTCATAAAAAGAAAGCATTTTGTTCTCATCGAATATCTCATATGATGAATTATTCATAGTGTTTTTTATATAAGTACAATTATTTCTTACATAATTATTAAGCATGCAATTATTGTGCATACAAAGATTATTCATACAACGATATCCCATACAAGTATTGTGAATACAGGCATTGTGGATACAAGCATTGTTCATATAAAATTCATTCGTACAATATGGATTTGTACAATATGGATTTGTACAATATTGATTTGTACCATATTGATTTGTACAATTTTTATTCATACAATATTTGTTCATACAACATTTGTTCATACAAAATTTATTCTCGAAATTATTCCACGTGCATATATTGTTCATACAAAAACTATTTCTATATTTATTATTCTCATAGAAATCCTTCTTGCAACTATTCTCTTTACAGTAATTTCTTATATATCCATTATTTATACCATCTTTATTCTTACAGCTATTATGCATATATAAATTGTTCATATAAGCATTATTCATATGTTCGTTATGCATATGTGAATTACACGTAAAACCATTAAGCACACAATTGTGAATCTCATTTGAGCTCCAATTCGGTGCCATTTCAATATTTCTCATTGAATTAAATTCATTACATGTATCCATTTTATTATCAGGAATTTCAGATTTATCTTTTTTCATGTAATATTTTAAAAGTTGTATTTGTTTATTATAAAAATCTTCTTTAGAAAAGACACTTTGTTGATTGAACATATTGAAAATTTCTTCATTTTCGAATTTCTTGGTGTCTTGGTTATAATCTTTATTATAATATAATTTTTCATTCTTTTGAGAATTCTTGACATTTTTAATAATACACACATTATCATTGTTACCATCATCATAGTTACCATCATCATTGTTACCATCATCATTGTTACCATCATCATCGTTACCATTATCCTTGTTAATATAACCATTAATATCATCGTCACTATAATCTTCATTATTATTATAATCACATTTGTTTATTATATTTTGTATTAGTTTATCTTCAGAACCATTGCTATCATCATCTTGTTTATATTCATTTACATTATTTCCGTTATCCATTCTTTTTATATTAAAAATATTATTTAAATGAGTATCGTTCATATAATTCCATTCATCACTATTATTATTTGTATTTAAATTTTTCTCATTTAATCTTTCATGTTTATCCTTCTTTCTATTGCTCCTATTATGTATATTCATGTGATTAGCAAATTCTGATTTGTTATTCTCTTTTTTATTACTATCTGATTCTGAACCACTTATAAAAACATAGCTACTTCCATTTGTTCTATTTTTTTCAGTTTCTATTGAAGTAAACAAATTCAAATTTTCTTCGGCATTGTTATTTTCTTCAAAAGTTTTTTCGTACGAATATTTAATGTTTTCTATTTGTTTGAGAGCAAAATTATCATAAGTTGTTTTTCCAGTGGTTCTTCTTTTCTTTTCATCATTTTCATGAGATATATCATCGTTTTGCAAGTCCTCATAGAAGTTTATTTTAAGAATATCATATGTATTTTTTTTTTTACTATTTATTGTATGGATACTTTTTCTTTCATATTTCGTTTTCTTACTATTCATATTGTCATAAGTATATCCAACATCGCTACCATTATCATTATCATTAGCATTATCATTACCATTCATATTATTATTATTACTACTAGTTGATTTTATTAGGAGCGTATTCTTTTCTGTATCTTTTTTTGCTTTAATTCTACAATTTTTAGATCGAGATTTTTTTTTTAAGTTAATAGTTGGATCACGAGTAATTTCTAAAAAATCACTAGTTAAATTCCATTCTAATGGTCTATCATATTTATCATTTATACTATTACATAAATAATTTATTTCTTTTGTCTGAATAGTTTTTATAGCTAACTTCCTTGCTTCATGAAATCCAAATTTCTGAACAGAGTAATATTTTCTTGCTGATTTCCCTCTATCGGTCCATCTAGCTTCCCAACTATTTTTATGCAAATCATACCAAACACCCGACACCCTAGGTAAACACTTGGCTAAATTTCTCAAATCCTGAGCACAAAGATTCTCATCATATTTTTTGGCCTCATTTGAAACATTTTCTTTTACAAACGAAGCATAATTTTCCAGGTCTATTTCTTTAAGAAATTCATCAAAATTTTCAAAATACTGCGTCATGTTTTTTTTTTAACATAATCAAATTTTCAAGTCACACCAACAAAAATAATAAAATAATAAAATAATAATAAATATGTATACAAATATATATATTTATATATATATATAGAGAGAGAGAGAATGTTATATTTGTGTTTATGTTTATTTTCTAGTACCGTTTCATTCTACTGATTTAAAAGTAGAAGCATATTCTCAACTTTTTACTGCATTTATATATAATATATATATATATATATATTTATAAAGAGATAGAAAAAAAAAAAAAAATCAACATAAAAAAAGAAAGATAAAAAAATTAATAAAAAAAAAAAAAGAAAAGAAAAGAAATACAAATATGTTCTATGGATTTTAAATGTATTAACATGAACTGGAAAAAAAAAAAAATAAATAAAATAATAAATAAGGAATAAAAATATAATAGCACAAAATAACGCGGAAAAATGAGAGAAAAAAAAAAAAAAAAAAATAGTCTTCCCAAATATGTGGAAATCAAATAAGTATATAAAAATAGTGTGTATGCATTTGTACTACTTCATGAAAAACGAATAGAGATATCTATTTATGTATTTATAATATAAAATTTATGTCTGTTATTATAAGCATGATATAATATGAAGTATTTATTTATGCATGCAAATATACAAAAAAAAAAATTCTTTTTTTTTATTTTTTGGTCCTTTATATATATATATAATATATTTTATTTAAATTTAATTTTATTGTTTTCTTTATATTTTTATTTTATATTTTTTGTATTTTTTTCATATTGTTTGTACTTTTTTTATATTTTTCTTCATTTTTTTTATATTTTTTTCCTACATATATATTTTTTTTTTTTTGGGTGGGGGTGGGTTTACTTAAACATTATATAGAAATACTTATATTTATATAATGCTCTTCTATATACTATTAAAAAATATGGTGGAAATATCTATTATATGTATATCATATATACATACAAATATATATAAATATATATGTATATATATATATATATATATATATATAACGATTAGTAATCTTTATTCCATTTTTTTTTATTATCATCAATAATTCTATGAGTAAAAAAACAAAGAAAAAAATCAAATAACAAATGAATAAAATATATATATATATATATATATATATATATATATATAATATATATTTCAGACGCATGGAAGAAATATATAATTAAAACGTATGTATATGTAAAGGATTTATAATAAATTTATATTTAATCTTAGACAAGATAAAATATTTTGTTAGAAATAAAAATATATTTAACATTATTATATAATGAAATGTTTTTTTTTTTGTTTTATATATATATATATATATATATATATTTTTGTCGTATTAAACTATTTGAATTCTACATCATTAATTCTATATATATATATATATATATATAATAAAGAAAAATGTAATTTTTTTTTTCTTTTATATCTATTTATATTTTATCCGTCATTTGTATTTTCGAATAAATATATTCATTCATTTTTATGATGAATTCTACACTGATAATGAAATAAAAATTTTGATATGAACAATGGAAATAAGTTGTATTAATATATTAAATAAACGTATATATTTTTTAATTGTAAAACGTATCCTATATATATATATATATATATATGCATATTTTTATTCTTGTTAAATAATATATAATTTAATATTTTGTAATCGATATAAATAAGGCAAGACATATACAGAAATATGGATATTATATAAAGTGTATGAGACAAATATATACATACATATATATATATATATGGTGTATTTTTTTTTAAATCGAATATTCTTATGTAAAACTCAAAGAATAATATATATCTCTTTTCATTCAATAAGAATAAATTAAAAGGACTTTTTTTTTTTTTTTTTAAATGTTTCTATGAAATATATTCTATATAATTTCGATTGTTTTTAATATTTTAGTTAGTATAAAAATAAAAATAGAGCACTTAGAATATTATATATATAAATATATAGGTTTTTTTTTTTTTTTTTTTTTTTTTTTTTTTTTTAAAAAGATCATTCTAGCTATTTTTTTATAATTTTACCTTACATGTTCATAAAAAAAAAAAAAAAAAAAAGTTATATTTGCACACATAAAAAAAAGATATTACTTTCCATATTTTAAGAAATACAAATGTTATATATATATATATATGATCTGTTATATATTTTAAAGTTGAATATTCATTAATTATCATTTCGTAAAAGTATTTGAATATACAAATATTTCTATTTAAGTATGCTATATTTATATTTAAATAATTCAAATAAAAAAAAAAAAAAAAAAAAAAAAAAAAACAGAAGATTGAAAATAATATTTGAGATATATAATAATACACATTTACGTATATATTTTTATATACAGAAAAATTTAAGATTTATAAATTATAAATATGTTATTTTATTTTTTTATTTCATAGCTGAAATAATATTTCCTGTAATTGGTTCAACTGATCCATAACTATATTTCCCTTTTCTTAAAGCTGATAAATTGACAAATTCAACATTATATATATATATATATATATGGATATCTTATTTTTAATTGTCACGTTTTAACACTTAAATATGAATTTTTTAAAATGTGTGTATTTTACCAGAAATTTTTGGTAAATATTCTTCTCTATTGTTTTTGTAGAGGGGCCATTCAACTGAAAGAAATGAATAAAAATGCGAATTATTAAAATATAAATATGTATATATATATATATATATATATATATATATATATGTATTATATTTTTATATAACAAATATTTCGATTGAATATATTATATTAATGTTAACTGTTGCATTCTTCCGCATAAGCTTTTTTAATTTCTTTTTTAAACGAATGAAATAATTTCTTTTTTGAACATGGACCCATATAACTTTGGGGAGCAATACAATACTACATCAAAAAAAAAAAAAAAAAAAAAGAAAATATACAAATAAATATTATATATAATAATTAATATATAACTTATTTCATTCCTATAACAATCCTTTGAAAGTTACCTTTTCACTTTGAGTCCAATATTCTGGACAATATTCTTCATAATTAATTAATTTAGTAGTGTCTATAAAATTACATAACCAATGAAATATATTAAAAAGGAATAATGAAAAAAAAAAAAAAAAAAAAAAAAAAAAATTGATAATAATAATAACAATAATTCATACAAAAAACAAATTTATTTATCTCATTTTTAATATGTTTCCTTCTTAATAGCTATTTCAAATTACCAATTTCACATGGCCATTTTATATCACATTCATATGCTAAACTTTCTTTTAATGTTGAATTTAAACCTTAATAAATAAAAAAATTATATGACTTTAATATATATATACACGTATATATAATAATATGTATACTCATTGCTTTTTTAATTAAATTACCAATAAATTTGGTATGTTCGTCACATGATCCATTATAATAATCGGGGGGCAAGCAATTCTGAGGAGTTCCAAATTCATCTGACTTTAAAATCCAATCTTTTGGACAAGGCTATGAAAAATAAAATAAATTAATACATACATATATACATATATATATATGTTATTTTTTGAGGGGGCAAATTATTTTTTTGTTGTATTAGAAAAAATAAAATTCCATATTTTATTCTATTATTCTATTATTTCATTTTTAATTACGTCATTATCATCCATTTTACACTCTTGTAGACATGGGAAATTTAATTTACATAATTTTTCAAAAGCCACCTTAATATTTAAAATATTATATTAATATATATATATATATATATATATATATATTAGTTGAATTAAATAAATATACCATATAATTATATATCAAATTGTAGTTCCATGTATATATATTTTTTTATATTATAATATTACTTTCATATCTTTATCAAGAGTAGTGAGGGATGCCCTAGACAAACATGGGCCATTATAATTTTTTGGAGCCAAGCACATACCATCATCTATTTTTTAAGACAGTAAAGAGATGTATATATACTATATATTGTATCTATTTATAAACGAATAAAATAATACTAAATGTTACTCTCTTTAATCCATCCCTACAAAATAAATAAAATTGGAATGAACATATGAATTCAATATTAGTATTATAAATCCTGTACAGGTAATTTTTTAGTTTATTTTTTCCAAATATACCTTTGGGCAAATTTTGGAATAATCTTTTTTACATTTTTCCTACAAAGATGATATAAATTAATTTATATGAATAAGGTAAATTATATATATGATGATTTATATATAGCCATTAATTATCTGTACAATTATATATATATATATATATATATATATATATTTATTTATTTATTTATTTATATATTTTATTTTTAACTTTGCATGGCCATGAAGATGAACATTTATTACTCCATATTTCCTTCTGCTCATTAGTCATATTTGAAAAATCATAAGGTAATAAGCAAGTACCTAATATATTCCAAAGGTGTATACAAGTGAATGATTTTATAAAATTAGTAATTTTTTTTTTTTTTTTTTTTAACCCTCATAAATAGACAATGGGCGACAATATTTTTCATCTTCTGGTACCCAATTTGTAGGGCACTGAGAAGAATAATCTTTTTCACAATTATCTAAGCAAGGCCTATTTACAATAAAAAATAAAAGGGATTTTAATGAAGGGAATAAAATGAAATAGGATATTGAATAATAGCACAATAATATATACATATATATATATATATATATATATATATATGTGTATAACCAAAAAATGTTACATTCTCTTTCTAGTAATTTTTTCTTTTTAGTTTCATGCTCTGCTTGTAAATATCTAGGACATGGTCCCCTATATGATAAAGGGGCCACACATTCTTCAGAAGCACTTAATTTGGTCCATTCTTAAAAAAAAAAAAATAATATAGAAATTGATATAATATATATATATATAATATGTATATATTTTTTTTTTCTTTTCTTTTTTTTTTTTTTTTTTTGCTTGATACCTTCTGCACAATTTTTACTTGAACAAAAAACAAATTATTTTTACGTGTATATTAAGAAATATTTCTGGTAGTATTAATTATTTACATATATTTATATATATTATAATAGTCAAATAATATGCACATAAAACATATATATAAATATATATATATAGATTCATTTTTTATACGAGTAATCTTTTTGACAAAATGCAGATTTTTGAGATATAACTGTAAGGAAGAAAAGAATAAGATTATTTAACAATCATAATATATATATATATATATTTATTCATTTATATTTTTTTTTTTTTTTTTTTTTTTTTTTTTTTTGTCTATAAGCAAAAACAACCGCTTTTAATTTGTGAGAAAACAAAACAAAAAAAAAAGAAATTAGGAGAAAACATATTTGGAAAGAAAACAAATTTTTACAAGATCTAGAAAAGATATTGAAAGGACAAAATAATTGAAGTATTTATTATAAATATTATTTTTTATTTTTTTTTTTTTTTTTTGGTATGCAAATAATTTAGATTTATTTATAAATGATATACCTGAAAAGCTATTTTTTTATTTTGTTAATATATATTTAAATATTGAAGACCTGCAATTTTTATTTTTTATTTCGTTAATACAAAATTAAAATAATAAACTATTAAATTATAGAAAAATAATTATAATAATTAAATATTAAACTTTTAAAATATATTTAAAGAAAATCACATAAAATATATATATATATATGATTAAGTGTACGTAAAAAAATATGTACATACACTATTATATATATATATTTAATAAAAGTACAATATAGGGTAACAAATATTTCTTTGATAATTTGAAGTATTATAAGAAGGTCACTACTTATTATTTATCATAAAAATGGATATGTATATATTATATATATATAATACACATATGATGAGAGAAAAAATAATATAATAATAATATAATAATAATATTATTTTATTTAATATTATATTGTTTTAAAAAAATTACAATTGCAGTAATTTTATTATTAATAATATATTATATATGTAAAATAAAAAATAATGAGCACCTTTCTTTACATTTTATTAAGTATATGCAACACATAGAATATTTATATAACACTTTAATTTTGAGAACACTATATTTTTATGTCCTCCTTTTTTTTTTTTTTTTTTTTTAGAATAATCCTACAAAATTATTATTAAATTCAATTTGTTATATTAAATTATCCTTAATTATTTTTAAAGTGTAACAAAAATATATATATATATATATATATATATATATATATATATTAAGTATCTTTTAAATGTTAATTATTAATATTTTTTATACATCTTTTATATTGATTTTCTATTAGTGTCATTAAATAATCTTCAAATATTTGTAAATTCACAAATATTTATTCTATATGAATATTATAAATATTATACAACACAAAAGAAATATAAAAGTATTATCAAAAAAAAAAAAAAATGGAAAAAATAATAAATACATTTTATGATATTATAAAAATTCTCTATTTTTTTTTTTCCCCCCCTACAATGTTACAAAATGTATGTTCTTATTATGAAGAGGGAAAAAAAAAAAAAAAAAAAAAAAAAAATTATTAAATTTGTATAATATATATATATAATATATATATATTTACATTTTTGTAACAATTGATGAGAATATATATACCTAATTTGTTATCCTACTCTCCAAAAATATAGAAATTAGAAATAATAAGAAATTATATTATTCTTTCTATTTTTATTATATGTATTATAAAATAATATAATAATGTTCCTAAGAATAATATATATAGAAAATAATTGTAATTTATAATATATTTTATGAAAATATTATATAATAATATATACAACTATAACATTTTAATATTCTTATATTTATAAGGAAATAAGGGAAAAAAAAAAAAAAAAAATAATAATAATAAATGACCAATGGGTTTATTTATTTATTCATTTATTTGTTATTTTATTTTTTTTTTTTTTATTTTTTTTCCATCTTATGAACTTATTAGTATTATATAATGCTATTATAATAATTTCGATCCACATTGTAAGGTTGGAAAAAAAAACAAAAAAAAGAAATATAAAATAAATAATAAAACATATAAAGTAATATACATATAAAGGAATATACATATTTATAAGTACAATTATAAAAATTTAATATTTCTATTTCCATATAATATTTTTATTTCCTTAAAATATTTTTAATCATTATGGTAGCCAACAGTGTAGACGTTTTAAATTTACTAATAAACTTTAGTACTAATAATAATATTAAAGAATATGATGATGAGTTAATTCGAAATTTTTTTTCTGAAATTATTTTATTATTAATTCAAGATGAAGATAAAAATAAACTGTGTAAAGATGTTAATAATTATATTGTTAATGAAGTTCTAAAAAAGGAAGAAGAATATAATAATAAAGGAGATATAAAAAATAAAAACATGAAAGATGGAAATAATAATAATAATAAAAAAAAAAAAAAAAAAGAATGTGACAAAAGGAGTGATGGAAAATATGGAAATAACTTAGAAATTATAATATTGTTTATAGATTGTTTATTTAAAAAATATTGGAATGAATTATTTTATAATAATAATAATAATATAGATATAGATATATCTTGGGTATATAAAATATTACAATTAAAAGAAGGAGAAAAAAATAAATATTCTTCTGTTTTGCTAAATTTTTTAAAAAATATATTAATAAAGATACAAGAAGAAAATCCTGAATTTTCAGTAATCATTTTTTTATTAAATCATATACAAATAAAAATACAAAATCATATAAAAGAAAATCACGATAAAAATAAATATCTTTTTTATAAAAAATGGAACAATAAGCTCACTGAATTATCATCAAAAGGTTTTCATGAGTATTCTTATAAAAATGTATCAGATGATTTGTATGTTCAAAGGGAAGTGTCTGAATGTAATGAATATGAAAAAGAAAATAATACACACAACAATGATAATAATAATAATAATAATATTATTAATAATGATGATAATATTAATAGTGATAATATCAATAGTGATGATAATATTAATTGTGATAATATCAATAGTGATGATAATATAAATATTATCCATTCTAAACTTATAAATATCATAACACATACAAATCAAAATAAAAGTTATAAAAACTTTTTGAGTACATTCAATTTAAACTTTGAATATTTATGTGTATTATTTATTTTATATTTGGAAGATGAAAAGAGTAACCAAAAAAAAAATTCGTCCACATATCAAAGTGATGTCAAGGATGTATATGAAAATAAAATATTAAAAGAAATTAACATAAATAATAATTATAATGAAGAGATAATAATTATTAAATTAATAAATTATATTTTATATCATATAGTTCTGATTAATGATAAAAATATGAGAAATATTTTAATTAAAGATTTTTCTTTTGTAGTAAAAGAATATATATATCCTGCACATGTATTTGAAAAAATATGTTTGAATGTTATTGAGTTAATGTATTTTGTTCTTACATATGATATGTTTGAAAAAAGTATGATTAATAATGATATTCATCTTATTCAAAATGACAACAACAATAATAATATTATTAATAATAATAATATTAATAATAATAATATTAATAATAATAATATTAATAATAATGACAGTGTTGAAGAGACCAGTCAAAATTATGATCATAAGAAGGTATATATGGGAAACAAAGACAATGAATCTATTTTATATATATATTATAAATATATGATCACTATATACTCTACAGATATTTTAAATACAGATGAATATTTATTAAATGATATATACAATTTTATTATTTTATATATAGATTATATATATAATGAGAGTTTTATTGAAAAAAGTTATATAAATGATATAAGATATTATTTTTTATTTTTTAATAAAGGATATATGAATGAAAACGTTTTAAAAAAATTGTTATATATTTTTAATACACTTATTAATATCTTAAACAAAACAAAAAATTTTAATAATGAAGTGTCACGTTTTATAAAGGTATGGAATTATTTTGAATGTATTATTAGATGTATTGAAAATTTTTCTGTGCATCTTCTAAAAAGTAATTGGTTTAAAATAGTCGATCTTATAAACATTGTCAGTTCTATAAAAGTGATATATCATAATAAATATGAAACTGATAAAAATATTTATGATGTGTGTGATGAATATAATGAGGATATATGTATCCATATGAAGAATGTTAATAAAAAAAATAATAAAAATAAAAAAAATGATATAAATCAAAATTGTGATGATGATATAAATCAAAATTGTGATGATGATATAAATCAAAATTGTGATGATGATATAAATCAAAATTGTGACGATGATGATATAAATAAAAATGATGATGATGATATTATAAATCAAAATTGTGATAATAATATAAATAGAATACATAACTTTGAAAATCTTTTATTTTTTGATCACATAGATTATTATATCTTTCAAACATGTGCTATTCGTAGCTATAATAATATTAATAAATACATGATGAATAATAAAAAAATAAAAAAAGGACAATATAATATACAAAATGAAATAAATTTTGTTATATATATAGATTATATAATATTAAAATTAAATGAATATTTAATATGGTTGTTGCTGATACATAAGAATGATTCTGTTATAAGATATTCCTTATGTGGATTATTAGATTATGAGAATAAAAATAATATTGAAATTTCAAATTTCATTAATAAGAATAATGATAAAATTAAATGTATAGAAGAAAAATTATCATCTAATGAAAAGAAAATAAATATTTTAACTTTTATAAATAGTATAAGTGATCATTTTTTATTTAATATATTTTTTATTCATATTGTTAAGCCTACGTTATTTATTAAAGGAGATATGCTATATTATGAATCAAGGATAAAAAATTTTATTATGTCTAAAATATTATATAAACAAAAATATTCTTATCATTATTTATTGAAATTTATTATATGTCTAAATCATATTAATTACTATTATATTAACCTTAGAATAATTCTAGAGACACTACTTCAATCAATAAATATATATAATAATGAAAACACAAACGATAATAAAAATAATAATAATAATAATAATAATAATAATAAAAAGGATAGTTATATATCACACCATCATACATTCAGTGGTATATTTACCTTTTATAATATGATTATTATTAATAAGGAAAATACAAAAAATTTTAAAAATTTTAAAAATTTTAAAAATTATTTAAATATAGAGAATATAATAAAAAAACAAAATATATATCCTAACAAATTTTATTATCCATATAATATATATAATAATCAAAATATTCATAACATTATTATGAATATTATAAAAAATATTAAAAATATTTCATTTAGTAGAAGAAATGATATACTTTTTATTATCTTAGAAATTATGATCAAAATGAATGATGTATTAAATATTTTTACAAATTTTAAAAATTATTCTATCTTCTTAAATTTATTTGAAGATTCTTTTTTTCAAGAGCATTTAAAAAGTTTCCAAGTTATTTTCAGAATTAATCAACATCATCTTTTAAAAGATATTCATATACAAAAAGAAAAAAAAAATCATAATGTTATAAAAAATAATAAAAATAAAATATATAATGAATATCAAGTCCAAAGTGATTATATCCCATTACATCAAGATATTAGTGATAAACCTACAAAAATTTTGTTTATTAAAAATAGTAAAAATGTATTATTAAATCATTTTATAGACTTATTGAATGAACATATATATTTTAATAAATATTTGTATTATTATGGATATATGCGATTATTTCATTTAATGTTGATACAAGGAGGAGAAGATGATAATAAATCGGATTTAAGAGAAGAAATACATATTGTGGAATATTATAATGAAAATTATGATATAAAAAGTAACAATTTAAAAGAAAAATATATTAATAATGATGATAATCATTGTAATTCTTTAATATCCATTCTTATTTGTTATATTATAAAAAATAATTTATTTTATTATTTCAATAAATCATGTCTCCTTAATCTTATACATAATAATATAAAAAAATTCAAAGATTTTATTTTTAAGAACAATTCGATCCTTACACAAAATATAGATACACACAATAATTATAATAATAATAATTTGATAAACTGCTACAAATTTTATAAATATATAGAATCCCTTTTCTTATATTTAGATACACTGGAATATATAAATATAAATGAACAATATATATCCTCTCAAAATATGATTCATTATTATAATAGTGACTACCCATATAAACAACATACAACACACAACAAAAATAATATTCATGTAAACAATAAAATGAATCATATTATATACAATGAAGATTATAAAAATCATGTTGATAATAATAAACTATTAAATTTGGGATCAATAAATATAGAAAATCTAAAGGAATATTCTTCTCTTTTTGATGATGTTAAAGAATTATATGATGCTTGTTGTGATTATTTGATGTATATAGGAAATAAAGACAACACAAAATATGATAATACAAATAATTATCATAATATAAAATTAATATTAATCTTGTCTTTTTTATCAAATATATATAATATATATAATCCAGGCAAATGGAATAAAGAATTAAATTTTAAAATACAAGATTTATCTTTAAAAAGATTAAATAATATAAAATTTAGACATTCTAATAAATATTCATTAAATAATTATGATGACAAATTTAATTATTATAAATACAAATATTTTTATAATTGTTTCTTTTGTTGTGGTTCTTCTATGTCATTGAATGAAGAAGAAATGTATATGTATTTTGAAAAAATAATAAATGATATTGAAATATCTAAAGATGAATTAGTATATATATATTTAATTATTAAAAATTATATGATACCATATATATATAGCACACCTAATGATGATATTATGAGTAGTTCTATATATAAAATGAAAGAAATCAAGAAAAAAAAAAAAATGATAATTTTCAAATTGTTATTTAAGCAAACTGATATATTAATTGATAGATTCTCTGTTTGTAAATATCCTGTTCATTTAATGGAATTAGTATTTTTGACTTTATTTCATCCATTACTTATAAGATTTGAGATAAATAATTTTATAGACATTGAAGATAAGGATTCAAATGTTTGTGACATGAGAAAAAAAAACGAAGAAATCATATCAACTTATAAATATTGTTATGATGAGAGGAATCAGAGTGATAATAACAATACATATAGAGAAAATAATACACACGATAAAAATAATAATAATATTAATGATAATAATAATAATATTAGTGATAATATTTGTGATAATATTTGTGATAATATTTGTGATAATATTAGTGATGATAGCTTTTTTCTTTTAAATTATGTACGTAAAATTTTAGAGAGAGGTAAAACCAAACTTTCTATCACAAGAAATATTGTAATACCCATGTTAACATCTTATTTTTATAACTTAATTAATTATGATGATATAATATATATTAAAGAAGAATATTTAAATAAATTTATAGAAGTAATTGTTGAGATATTAATGTATAAAGAATATGTTTTATTAGATGGGAAAAAAAATTTTACAAATGAATCTTTTAAAATAAAAGAATATAATAATTTACTTTTAAATAATTTTATAAATGAAAAAATATGTAATTATCTTATAAACAAATTAGATAGGAATGAAGATATATTATTTCCTTCTGAACTTTATCAAGTTCATCAAACACCTATATTTTTAAGAATATTAACATTAATATTTTTAATTAATTTATTTAATATTTTAGATTCTACATATCTTTCATCTATAAAGTTATGTCAAACAAGAGAAGACAAATATGAAAAAAGTTCTTTTAATAAAAAAAAAAAAAAAATCTTATATATATATGAAATATTAATAATTTATATATTAAAAAAAATAGATAACAAAAATATTTATCATATGAATAACAAAGGATATAATGAAATCAAAAGTTCTTGTAATAATAATAATGAGAATAATAATGAGAATAATTCATTTGTTATAAAACAAAATAATGAAAAAGAAAAAATACCCCCCTTACCATCGTCACATGGACATAATATTCAACTCAGAGGTTTACAAGCTTTATGTATGTTAAGTAAATATTTTAAACATTTAAAAAAAAAAAACAGGAAAAAAATTATTTCTTATATTAATATTATACTTATTTATGATCATTTAAATAATACTCGTCAATATTTAGAATATTTCTGTCTAGCCATTAGTCATTCTTCTTTTGTTTTAATGTATCCATATTTGATAAAATATTTATCACATAATAATGTAAATAATCAGCTAACTATAACATCACTAATTATATGTGCATATCTATTTTTAAAAACGAAATTTTCGAATTATTCTTTTGAACAATTATATATTAATTCATATGCTGAAATTTGTTCTATAAAACAAAACAAAAAAAACATTTTAACAAATAATGTACCTGTCATAAATAAAAAAGAAAGTAAATTAAAGAGAAGGGCACAGGATAAGAAAGTAAAACATATTATTAATGAACTTGTGAAAAAAAATAAAAATGATGTCAGTGGAATTGTTCAAGCTGTAAAAAATTTGAAAAATATAAACACACATAAAAGTGATAACAAAAGATATAATGATAATTATGTTACAAATAAAAATATTCTACATAATTTTGATAATAAAAAATATGATAACCAGTTGGAAAAAAAAAAAAAAAAAAAAAAACCAATTTATGATAATAAAAAATATAAAAATCATAATTACAAAATGAATAAATTACAAATGGAGGAGAAAAATGATTCTATTCAAAATAGTGATTTACAAAATATACAAAATGATTATTTTTATTCTGAACATATATTTAATTGTTTATTAAAATTATTATATGGTATTGTTTCTTTATGTTCATCTCATTCAGCTGTTATAAGAAGTATATCTCAATTTATTGTATATAAATTTATAAAATTAAAAGGTACTATTCATTTAAATCCTTTTTTTTCATCTCTTTTTTCATATATAAAATATAATAAAGATTGTAAAAGAATAAGGAAAAAAATTAAAAGTCAATTTAATTATTGGAATGTAAATCGTTTTGATAATATACGTTTCTTATTACCTACAGAAAATTATTCATATAATCATTTTGATGAAGACATAAATTATAACAATGCTAATACATTTTCTCATATTCTATATAATAACGAACTTGTTATGTCATATACTTTTATAGACAAATTTAAACAAGTGGTTCAACAAGAAATGTCTTTTATGATCTTTAATATTGATATAGAAAAGGAGAAACAAGCAGCTAAAAATAATAAATTGATAAATGAACAGAATGTGTCACTAAATATTATTAATAGTATATATGAACACAATATGAGGACACAAATAGAAAGTGAACAGGTTAAAGTGGGATCCTCTAAAAATGTGTATTCTGATATTACAGATGAAACTCATATGGGTCCTAATAATAGTGTTGATATAAAGGGTGATGGTGTTGATATAAAGGGTGATGGAGTTGATATAAAGGGTGATGGAGTTGATATAAAGGGTGATGGTGTTGATATAAAGGGTGATGGAGTTGATATAAAGGGTGATGGTGTTGATAAACATACAACAATTAGCTCTAACGAAGACAATACAAACAATATAACAACCATATCCAGTGAAATAAATTATGATGTATTTAGCTTAGAAAATATTATAGAACAAAATAAGAATAATTATCAGAAAAAATTTGATCCAATTTCAAATATTATAGAAATAAATAATGAGTTCAGAAAAAATTATTTAAATAAAAAAAAAAGAAACGATTTAATTGTTATAGCATCCTTAATTGAGAAAATACCTAATCTTGCTGGCTTATGTAGAACATGTGAAATATTTAATGTCAAAAAATTACTTATAGATAATATTAATATAATTAAAGATTATCAATTTCAAAAAATATCATCCACTGCTAATAAATGGATGAATATTAAAGAATTGAAAAAAAGTGATATCATCAATTATATAATAAAAAAAAAAAAAAAATATTCTATCATAGGATTAGAACAAACGCATAACAGTCAGAAATTAAATCATTTCATTTTTCCTAAAAAATGTATACTTATCTTAGGAGATGAAAAAGAAGGTTTACCTTCATCTATTCTTATGTTTTTACATCATTGTATTGAGATACCTGGACAAGGAATTATAAGATCCTTGAATGTTCACGTTTCTGCAGCTATAACTATATATGAGTATTTCAAGCAGCAAATATGAAACGAATACAAAATATATATATAGCATATAAATATATAAATATATATGTAATGATATATATATATATTATATTATATTTTAAAATATAAAGCTTTATTTTTTTTCTTATTTAAAAAAAAAAAGAAAAAATTAAACAATATATTATATATATATATTTTATGTATGAGAAATTTCTTTTTTTTTTTTTTTCCCCATCTCTCCATAAAATAAAAAAATATTTTATTTTTAATATATACTACATTATATATATATATATATATATATATATATATGTTTTATGTAGGTAATATTTTCTTTATTTTGAATCTACTTGTATATAGATTTCAATTTTTATGTTGTTACATTTTGAAGTATTATATTTATTACTTTTTCTTTTTTTTTTTTTAATTTTTTTTGTTTTTTTAAAAAACTATGAAAAAATAAATAAAGAAGAATATTTAATAAAATTATTTTAAAATTTTTTTTTTGTACATGTTATAAAATATATAAATATATGACATTTTTGAATTAATTTTTTATTTTTTATTTTCAAAAGAAGAAAGAAAAATTCTCCTTTTACCTCATCAATATAATATATACATGTATAAATATATATATATATATATAGATTATTTTAAAAATCAAGATGAATGATATTGTTGAAAGGTATGAATTAAAATTATTGATAAATATAATATTAAATAATAATTATAAGAATGTAGCTATACAATTACCTGACTGTATGTTGAAAGATTCTCTTTGTATTATTAATCTTCTAAAAAATGAATTTCAAAAATATAATAAAGAAATAATAGTTAATGAAGCTATAAAAAATAATAGTAACAAAGAAAACGATAATAATGGTAGTATTAATACAAATGATAATAATGGTAGTATTAATACAAATGATAATAATGGTAGTATTAATACAAATGATAATGAATGCTCTCCTTATTGTTGTAAGGAAAAGAAAAGTGAGGAGGATATACATACAAATGAAAACAAAAAAAATAATTGGAATAATGATAAAATGGATGATGATAAAGGCAATATAAAAAGTTCTATTCATATTGATAATGTGGACAATAATAATGACAATAATAATAATAAAAATTACAACAATAATTATAATAATTATAATAATCATGTAAACCTTTATATTTTGGGTGACACCACTTTAAATGAATGCTGTGAAGATTATGTAAGTGCTGAACATGTTGAAGCAGATTTTTTAATTCATTATGGAATCTCATGTCAATCATTTATTACACCATTTATTCCTTCTATATACATATTTAATAAAAAAAAAATAGAAAATAATTTTTTTCTTAATATCAGTCAATATTTAAAAAATGAAAATGTTTTAAAACAAAATAAAACATCCATACTTTTATGTGATACTTCTTATGCACATGTTTTGCCTGAACTGTTCAGGTGTTTTTTTCATAAAATAGAAAAAAATAAAAACATACATACAGACATAAAAAATAACAAAGAGAAAGAAATTAATGGGTCTTTAAATTTTTATCGTTATAATAATAAAGTAATTTATAATATAGATGAAAAAATGTATGAAAATAAAACATTTTATAAAAATATAGAGGATAATATTAATGAATGTAATAAAAATAATTTAAAAAATGATAATAATAGAAATAATGATGATTATTATGATAACAATGAAGATGATATAATATTTACAAATGTTATTGTTTGTCTTTATAGAATAGCTAATAATATAAATGGAAAGGTGTGTTATGGTTTCTTTAATAATTATGTTGAATTCGATATTAATGATAAGATTGAAGAAAAATATTTATTTATGTGTGGACGTTTGGTTTTTAAAGTTTTTTATAATATGAAAAATGACATGATTGTTTATAAAATTATTGAGAAAAAAAAAGAGGAAATACAAATAAAAAATAAAAATTATGGAGATGATGATTTAATTAATAATAACAATATGAATCTGTTTATATTTTCTACTGATAATAAAGATTTTTTAAATAGATGTTTGTTAGAATATAATAATTGTAATGATATATATATATATGATACCAAAGATATATTTATAAAAGATACAAGAAAAATACTTGATAAGGTTTTATTAAAAAGATATTCATTAATAGAAAAATGTAAACAAGTTAATAATGTTGGTATATTGATAACAAATGTTAATTTAGAAAAAAATATAGAAATAAGAATGTTAATTAATTATATTTTAAGAAAAAATAAAAAAAAATGTTTTACTATTGTTACAAATAAATTAAATGCTGCTAAGTTAGAAAATTTTTATGATATTGAAATATATATATTATTAACATGTCCTGAAAATAATTTATTAGAGTTAAAAGATTTTTCAAAAAAAATTATTAATCCATATGAATTCTTTATAGCATTTAATTATATAGAATGGGAAGGAAAATATCTATTTGATTTTTTTCAATTATTAAATATATCTTCTATAAAAAAAGAATATCAAGCTATACATAAAAATAAATATTTCTTATGGAATATAGATAATGAATTTTATAGTTTAAAAGATCATGATAATGATAATAAGGATGAAAAACAAAATATAGTTCAACAAAATAATTCAATACTAGAAAAGTATGATCATTTAATAGATACTAATTTATCTATATCAATAGAAGATCAAAAACAATTTATAACGCGCTTTCAAGAAGATTCTCAAATGTGTACGTATTTTTTAAATTTATTAAAAGAAAATGATAAAAGAGAATACAAAGGTGTTGATATGAATTATAATATTGACCACGTCTCACATATAGTAAAAGGATTTGATGGAATAGCACAAAAATATGATACTGATGTCAAGCATTTAAAGAACAATAACACGAATTAAATCCTGAGGTTTTTTTTTTTTTTATAAATATATAATATATATGTGTACGTTTGCATGTGTGTTATAACCAAGGGTATTTTTTAAAAGATTTCCCTTGAACGAGTAAAAAAATAAAATAAATAAATAAATATTATATATATGTATATATATTTATTTATTTATTAATTTTTTTTTTTTTTTTTTTTTAAATAATATCTTGGTCACATTAAAATAAGCATTATAATATATATATATATATATATTTATTATTTATTATTTTTTTGTTGAATTTTATAAGTCGGTATTAAACTTTGAAATTTTTTTTATAAAAGTTATGAAATATGATATATATAATATGAAATATATCATTTGACCTATAATAAATATTTTTTTTTTATACATATTAATGTATTTAAAAAAAATCTCACAAAAATAAAAATATATATATATATATATATTTTATTTTTATTTTCAATATGAAAGATATTGCTCTTTTTTTTTTGCCGCTAGGATTAATATTATCCTTCTTACTATTAAGTGGTGTTGCAATGTTTCAACGCTTGGCTATATTTCTTCAAAAGAAGAGTATAAGTTTTCAACTATCATCTCATAAGATAAATATATCAATATCGTCCATTATTTCTTTCTATGCCTTATTAAGATTATTATGCACTATTATTGAATTAAATAATATGAATATTGAGAAAGATAACTATGAAAACATAACATCTCTTAACTACAATAGGTCTTATTTAAAAAAAGTAAGACTTCAAAGAAATTTCTGGATATTATTATTATGTTCTATAACATGGATATTTTATATAAGATTTACTTATCTACTTATATATTATCGTGAGAAAGTAAAAGAAAGTGATGAGCAATATGAAAAGGTTTTAGAGACTAAAGGACAGAATCAAGATTATAAGAAAAAAAATTATAACAAAGAAGAAATAACAAAACATATGAAACAAGATAAGGATGATGTAACATCTTTGAAAAATTATAATGACATGTCAACAAATAATGATGAAACCCCAAGAAGTGCAGCATCAGAAGAGTGTGAACATTTTAAAGACAAGTCAACACTTCTAAATAAGGATCTTAAAATGTCTGGCATAAGACAAAGGAAATAACATTGTGCAATCAAAATGTTGTAAATAAATTAATATATATATATATAATATATATAATATATATTTTATATATATATTATATATGTTTTTTTTTTTTTTTTTTTATATGGTTAAAAATCAAAATGAATAATTCCATAAAATGAAAAAATTAAAAACTTAAATTTTTTTTTTTTAAAATTAATATATATTATTATAACATAAAAAAATAAACATAAAAATATTAAAATATATATAAAAATATATTTATATATATAAATATATTTATATATAAAAATATATTTATATATAAAAATATATTTATATATATTCCATATATACCACATATCACATATACATTTATATATTAGCATCTCCTTTTCTATTTTTTTTTTTTTCCTTTTTTTTTATCATGGGTTGTGTGCCAGACTTGTATGCTGAAGTCTATATTTTTTCAACAAATTATCTTTAATATCATCCTGTTCTTGTGAATGTATATTAAAATGATTAAGATGGATTTTATTATTTATGTTGATATCTTTTGTTTTATCTATAAGATCAGATAGTTTTTGATTTTCTTGTATTTCAATTAATTCATTAATAATTCTTTTTTCTTCTTCTATTAACCATAAAGGTTTAATATATTTAACTATACAACCTTTAGCTTTCATTTTTTCTAAGAAGTGTATCATATTAAGATTTGGTCTAGCATTTTTTGGTAGTACATCGAATTTGTATGGTTTAATATGTGCTCTTAAATTAACTCTTTCCATATAAATAATAGTAACAGATCCTCCAACTTTTTTGATAACATCTATAGATGATTGATCAGCATGAGAGACTTCAATATCTATTTTATATGGAAAAGGATAATCATTAATATTAAAAAGTTTTACTCCATTTTTTACTTTAATACATTTTGAATCATGTAAATGTCTTTGTGTTATTAAAAAACGTGTATCTAATCTACCTTTTTCAATAAAATATCTTAATTTTGATAAATTTAAACAATCATAATTTTTTTTTTGTCTACTTAACCAGGTTTCTGGCCATTTAGGAATTCTTCTATATAAAGGTGTACGACCACTTTCAAATGTTCGACTATTTGGTTTTCCAGATTTTCTATGTTTATGTTTTTCTCTTATACCTTTACCTGGACATTTATCACCTCTTCCTCTTTTTTTTTTCTTCTGACGATTTAAACCTAATGAACGTAAATTACGAGATTCAATAGGAAAAAAACTTTTCTTACTATATGCAAAACGTCTATTAAAAGGATGACTCTCAAAATTCTTTTCAGATCCATCATGAAATACTTCTCTATAATGCTTAGCAACCTTTAATTCCTTTTCTTTATTTATTCTAACATCATTGCTAAAATGATTTATTGAAACAAACTTATATTTTTTATTATCATTAATATAATTATTACTCTTAAAAAAAATAAATAAATAATCGGAACATAGACACTTTCTCAATGAAGTTAATCTTAACAATTTACCATTTTTTATCATATTAAAAATAATAAAAATAATTAATTCACATAAATATATAAATATATAATATATATATATATAATATATATATAATTTTTTTTAAATGTGTGTATAATATAGTCACCTATAAAAATATACTCATTTTTATATTTATGAAGAAAAGGTTAAATTAATATATATATATATATATATATATATATATAAAATAACTTATTTATTCATTCTTTTATCTTTTTATTATATATATATATATTTATTTATTTGTTTATTTTTTTATTTTATTTTATTTTTTTGGTGAAGAATAATAAAATAGAAATATTAAATTCATATAATTATTAAGGATTTTGTGCTTACAAAAATATACATATATATATATATATATATATATTTATTTATTTATAATAAAGAATACAGAAAAATTTATTTTATATATCATATTTATCTTTTATTATTATTTTCTTTCTTTTTTTTTGTGATAAAATTTACATGTTGTTATATATATATATTGGTACCTCCTTTTTAGTCTTCACAAAAAAATATTACATATATATATATATATATAATATATATATTATGTATATTATTTAATTATAATATATAATATTTAACATGCACTGTATTTTAAAATATTTACATATTTTTTTTCAATACATATATTATATATATAATATGTAATATAAAATTATATATTATATTTTAAATAAATATTTTATATATATTTTATATTCAAAATGATTAGTATCAATAATATAAAAATATAATTTAAAAATATTTTATATATACATTATATAATAAATATAATTATATATATATATTATATATTTTTTAAAGAAATATATATGAATTTTAATTTTTTATTGCAGTATTTTTGAAATATAACAAAAAAAAGATATATATATTATATATATATATATATTTTTATTTATGTTGTATAAGTTATATTTTTTTTTTTTTTTTTTTTTTTTTTTTTATTTTTTTTTTTTTTAACTTGATGTTTAGGAGGAAAAGTTCGTTCATAAACTTTTCTTTGAATTGTAGCAACTTTTTTTTTTTAGTACTATAATATAATAAATATTGAGATTATATAATAATATATATATATATATATATATAATATATGTATATTAAATTTTTTTGGATAAAAATTAAGCATATAAAAATAAAATAAAATAAAATAGATACATATATAATATATATATAATATATATATATTTTTGTATTTCTAATTGGTCATTTACCTTTTGTCATATGCTGATTATATATAAAAAGTGATATTATATTTAAAAAAAAGATGAGCAACTTTGAAATTGATAACAATTGCACTCTTTATATATGTACAGATAATTGTGAGGTTCCAACAAACAATGATATTCAAAAGAAGTTAGAGAATCAAAATGTCGAAAAGAAAATTGAAGGAATGGAGAATTTAATATTTAATATAATCCAAGGAGTATCATATGAGAATTTATTAATGTGTGTTATTAGATATATTGTTCCTCATAAAGATCATAGATTAAAAAAGATGTGTCATATATTTTTTGAAATAGTTGATAAATGTAATTCAGATGGTAGTTTAAAAGAAGAAATGATACTTGTATGTAATGCTTTAAGAAATGATATTATATCTCCTAATGAATATGTTCGAGGTTCCACATTAAGGTTATTAAGTAAAATAAAATATTTGAAAATATTAGATCCATTAATAGAAACTATTACAAAGAATTTAAGTCATAGACATAGTTATGTTAGAAAAAATGCTATCACATGTATACATACAATTATTAAAGATCATGGAATCGATATTATTCCTAATGCAGTTAAAGAAGTGGAAAAAATTTTATTCTTAGAAAGTGATATATCTACTAAGCGTAGTGCATTGGCTATGCTAACTGATATTGATCCTTTAACAACTCTTAAATATATTCTATCATTAAATGATCAATTATATGATACAGCTGATGTTATTTTATTAGAAGTTATTCATTTATTTAAAAAGTTATATATTCCTCATGTTTTTGATGACTCTTATTTGATAATAAATGATGAAGATAAAGACGACGACGACGAGGAAGAAGAAGAGGACGACAAAGAGGATGAAGATAATAATAATATAAATAATATAAATAATATAAATAATATTACGTCCAGTGAAAGGTATTTACAAAATAAAAAAATAAATGATACATATAAATATCTACCCAATAATAATAATATATATCATAAAAATGAATATAAAGAAATAGATGATGAATTAAATTTATTAAGTGAAGATATAAATTTTAAAAAGAAAAAATTAAAGGATAATAATTATAATCAATATAAAAATCATGTAATTAGAATATTGTTAAATATGCTTAATAAAAATGTTAGTTATAGTGTATTATATGAAGGTGCATGCTGTTTATTATATATGAGTACATCTGCTTTAAGCATAAAAACAGCTACTGAATGTTTTATTAAATTATTAATAAATCAACATGATAATAATATTAAATTAATTGTTATCGACAAATTGTATTATATAATGTGTAAGTGGAAGAATATATTAGAAAATTATGCGATGGATTTATTAAGAGCTCTAAATTTTCCTTCACGTGATATAAAAGTTAAGATATTAAATTTAGTATTGCATGTATTGACAAAAAGAAATGTCCACTTAATATTAAATGTCTTAAAAAAAGAATTATTAAAATTGAATGATCAGATAGTATATACAAAACATATAACAACAAATAATAATAATAATACAAACATGAATGGGGCTAACAATAATGGAGCAACAAATAACAGCAACATCAAAGATAATAATACTACTACTAATAATAATAATTATAATAGTAACAATAATAGTAACAATAATAATAATGTTGGAAAGAACAATTTGTCAACTAATTATCAAGAAGTTACGAGTTATAAAAAAATTCTTATAAAATCTTTACAACATATTTGTAATATATATTCTAGTGAATGCCTACATATTGTGGATCTCCTACTTATTTATATAAATGATGATGAGAAAGAAATAAATTATGAAGCTGCTATTTGTATACGTAAATTAGTAAAGAATAATGAATTTCAGAGTAATATTTTAGAAAAAATTATAGATTCAATATTTGATATTAAAAAAGCTACAATTCTAAGAATTTTTTTTTGGGCTATAGGGCAATATATGCATGATGAAAATATGATTATAAATTTTATGAATAAATTATATGAAAATTTATCTCCTTTATTAAATAACAGTTTAGAAAGTGATATGATAAATAAAATACAAAATGAAAGATTTAAAAAAAATGGAAATCTTAATTTTAATTTATCTAATTCAAATATACAAACTAAAACAGTCATATTAGAAGATGGTACTTATGCAACTGAAGCCTTTTTAAAAAATCAAAATATTTCTAATAAAACTAATGATAAAAATAAAGAAAATACATTTCTATATAATATATTATATGAAAATGATGATTTACTTTTGTCAGTTATTTGTGTTTGTTTAACAAAATTATATTTAAAATTATTATCAAAGTTTAACGATTCTTTTGATTTTATTTGGAATCATCATGAAATGGTATGCTCAAAAGGAGACAAAGAAAAGGAGGATCTAATAATAAGAAATGAAAATAATTCTAATGATAATATTAGTGGTAATCTTAGTGGTAATATTAGTGGTAATCTTAGTGGTAATCTTAGTGGTGGTAATCTTAGTGGTGATAATCTTATGAATAATTCATTAGATGGAGAACCATCTGTTGTGTCAAAGGATCAAAATGTCCTGTCAAATAATTCAAATAACAATATAACAGTAGATAATATTAACGAATATAGAAATAAGTGTATTTATATTTTGGCTAGTATTATAAAATATATAGGAGAAAAGAATTCAAAACCTGATACTAATATATATGAATATGATAGTAACGTTATAAGAATAAATCAATGCTTGAAAATTTTTTTTTATTTGACAAGTAACAAAAAAGAATTAGACGAACAAAATAAAAAGTTGATAAAAATATTTATAGATGGAGATTATTATTATCACAAATTTTTAGAAAAGGAAGAAGAGAAGTATTGTAGTATATATGGTTCGAATTATAAGTATATGAAAAGAACAAACATTAACACATATAATGTTAATGGTGATAAAAATGTTAATGGAGATAAAAATGTTAGTGGTGATAAAAATGTTAATGTAGATAAAAATATTGATGCAGATAAAAACATTAGTGGTGATAAAAATATATTTGAGAAAAGCCCATATGTAAGTAATGATTTATTTTTTAATGATCAAGGAGAAAAAGCTAACGTAGATGATGATATATATTTTAGAGTATTAAAAGAAAAAAAAAATATATTAAATATGTTAGATGAAGAAACATCATCTGTATGTGTAAATGAAAATTTAGAAAAATTAAAATTAAAATATACATTAAATAATGATATGTTATTTGAAGAAAATGAATTTCAATATCCATCTATAAAATATAATTATTCATCATTATTTCTAGCCAAGTTATATAATTCTCAAATATTAACAGGTACAGATGATGATATTTTTATAGAAGCATTACCAATTATATCAAACGTTAATTTAATAATAGAAATTTATGTATATAATCAATCTAATGTTTATTTACAAAATATTTATATAAATTTATCAACACATGGAAATTTAAAACCTATTGATAAAATACCAGAATTTAATTTATCTCCTAATGAAAAAAAAAAATTTAAAATAAGTGTAAAAGTACATACAACAGAAGCAGGAATTATATTCGGATATGTATTCTATGAAAGAAAAAATGATAATCAAAAAAATTATATTGTTTTAAATGAATTACATATAAATATGACTGATTATATAAATGCCTCTTTTATATCTTCACATCTATTTCGTATTATGTGGTCTGAATTTGAGTGGGAAAATAAAATTAATATACACACATCTATAAGGTAATCAAAATGAAAATAAAAATAAAAATAAAAAGAAAAATAAAAAGAAAAATATATAAATATATACATATATATATATATATATATATATATATATATATATATATATATGTATGTATTATATTTGTTTATATTAAACAAACTGCTTATTTTTTTTCATTTTATTTTTTTTCATATTATTTTTTAGGGATGCCTTTGAATTACTCAAGCTAATTATAAAAAATACAAATATGACCATTGTTGAGAGATTTATGCCACTTGAATATTACGACATGGAAATAAAAAATAATGCCAACCAAATAAATATAAGTCCAATAGATATATACATTTCTTATATTTCAACCTTGGAAGATTTAAAATGTTTAGTTAATAATTCTGCATTTTTTTCTGTTAATTTATTTTCAAGAAGTATATTTGGAGAGGATTCGCTAGCTAACCTGTCTGTTCAAAAAAGTGCAGACGGAAAATTGTCTGGTAGCATAAGAGTGCGTAGCAGAACACAAGTAAGAGAAAATAAAAAGAAATAAAAAGAAATAAAAAGAAAAAAATAAAATGAAAAAAATAAAATGATTATATAACAATATGATTATATTATTATATATATATATATATATATATTTATTTATTTATTTTTTTTTTTTTATAGGGTATTGCTCTTAGTTTAGGAGATAAATTAACACTTCTTCAAACTGGAATAAATGGAGACATGTAAATATAGTATTTTTTTTTTTTCCTTTTTTTTTTTTTTATGATTATTATTATTTTATAGATTTAGCGATAATAATGTATTATTGTATTTTTTCAAGTTACAAAAAGTTATATATATATAAATATATATATATATATATATATATATATGTACATATTTATGTGTTTATTATTTATTTATTTTTTTTTTTTTTTTTGAATATACTTTTAAAAGAACGATTTATAAAAAATAAAAAAAAAAAAAAACCTGTCTCAATAATATTATATATATATGTTTTAATATAAAAATTATAATAATTTATTCAACCATTTTTATGTAACATAAAAATTTTATGTTTCTTTCAAATATGGAGAGGGAACATAATCGAATGAAAAAAAATTTATATTATAAATATAATAATATTGTTCAATTATTATAATAAAAAATAATTATAGTTTCATTTTATATTTGTTTATATATTTATAAAAATACTCATAAAATAGTATACTTTAAAAAAATTGTTTATATATATATTCGAAGACATAAAAATATCGTATAACATATTATATAAATGTTTAAATTATTTATATATAATATAATTAATACCACATAAAAAAAAAAAAATATATATACATTATATTGTTATATATATATATTATAGTGCATTTATATATATGTATATATATATTTTTACTCTTCATACATATAATTAATATATTCCTATACAATACATGAATTATATATGCAAAAATTTACATATCCATTTTTATATCATTTAAATTTTTTTTTTTTTTTTTTTTTTTTTTTTTGAGAGTTTGTTTTATCAATATAATTATATATATACATATATATATATATATATATATATATATATATATATGTAAGAAACGTGAACAAAGTTTTTTTTTTCAGTTTCTTTTTGTATATATAAATATTCCCATGTGTCAAAATTAATTTGTAACTTATAAAATTCTTTTTAATTATAAAAAAAAAAATATAATTTATATTGTGCATATATAATTATCTTTATATTATATATGCGTATTTTATGCAATGAAAAATATTGTCATGTATACAGTGTAGAAATATTTTTCTGTTTCCTCTCCCCCCTCCCTTCAAAAAAAAAAAAAAAAACTAACATATATAATATAAATATATATATATATTTATTTATTTATTTATTTACACACTTTTTGTTGTATATATATTTATTATTTTGAATATATTTGTGTTATATAGAATTGTATTATATCAAAATATAGGTTAACATATATATATTTATATATATATTTATATATATATGTGTGTGTGTTTGAAGTTTTATATATTTTTTTTTGTAAGATGCTTAAATTTTTGAATGTTAAGAGCCCAGTTTTAAGCTCAGATGTCGATGATAAAACAGATGATAGTGATAAAGGAGATGTAAGTTATACTTTAGAAGAATTAAGAATGAAAATGGAGATAACTCAGAAAAAACATTTTGGTTATAAGAATTTAAAAGATTTTCAAGTGGAAGCTGTCCATGCAACATTTCATAGAAAAGATAGTTTTATTGTTATGGCAACTGGTATGGGAAAATCTCTTTGCTATCAAATACCATCACTTATGGATGTTTGTAAAAAAAAGTTTACTGTTGTGATATCTCCTTTAATATCTTTAATGAAAGATCAAGTTGATAACTTGAATAGAAAAAATATATCATCTGTTTTTTTAGGTAGTGGTCAAAAAATGAATAATAATAAAATATTAAATGAAATTAAACATGGAATATATAAAATTGTTTATTGTAGTCCTGAATATGCTTTAAATAATAAAAATTTATTTATTTTATTAAAAAATCGTATATTACTTATTGCTATAGATGAAGTACATTGTATGTCTGAATGGGGACATGATTTTCGTCCGTCTTATAGAAAATTAAATGAACTCAGAATTATTTTAAAAGAAATACCTATCATGTGTTTAACTGCTACATGTACTAAGAATGTTCAAAGTGATATACTAAAGAATTTAAATTTCGATTTAAAAAATTGTTTAATAAAAAGAAGTAGTGTAAATAAAAAAAATTTATTTTATAGTGTTCGAGAAAAAACAGATATATATGAAGACTTAAAAGATATTTTAGATATACCTTTAAGAGAATCTAAAGAAAGAACTAAAAAATTTATAGATAATTCAAAAATATGTTCATATAATTCAACACTTATATATGTTAACTCCAAAAAAGAATGTGAACATATATATTCTTTTTTAAAAGAAAAAGGATTATTAGTATTAATGTATCATGCTGATTTAACAAATGATCAAAAAAAACAAGCTCATGAAAAATTCTTAAAAGATGAAATACAAATTATTGTTGCTACAGTTGCATTCGGTATGGGTATTGATAAACCAGATATAAGAAGAATTATACATTATGGATTTGCTAGATCATTAGAAGCATATGTACAACAAGTGGGAAGAGCAGGAAGAGATAATAGTGATGCAGAAGCTATTCTTTTCTTTCATATTAATGATGAATCAAAAATAAAAAATATTATCTTAAGAGAAAATACAGCTAATAATTTAATAGAAACAAATTTTCAAAGAGTAGAACATATTGTTCATATATTTACACAAGCATCTGATTATGCATATTCTACTGCATGTAGAAGAAAAAAAATATATGAATATTTTGATGAAGATCCTTTAACAGCATATGATATTGATATATTTAATGATAAACGTAATGAAGGTATATGTTATTATATAAAGAAATATGATTTATATTTATGTGCAAAGTGTGATAATTGTATATATTGTCTAAATTTAATTAAAAAAAAATATGGAATCAAAACGAATAAGATAAATAATGATCACAATATTAAATATGATAATAATTATAATAATAATTATGATAATAATTATGATAATAATTGTACATATATTAGTAAGAACCACCTCAACGATAATGATATCAAAAAAGAAACAAGCTTAAAATCACTTACATGCTATTATATTTCCTCATCATCCAATTCTTCACTTTCATCATATATTTTTGATAATGTTGTTGATCTTACCAATGAACTAAAAACACTCTTAAATTGTATCTCTTCCTTAAAAGGAAAGACTGGATTATCTACTATATGCAAAATATTGGTGAAGAGTAAAGAATCTGCAATAATTAAAAAAAATTATCATAATATAAAAGAATATGGTAAAGGCGCACACCGATCAACAAATTGGTGGTCATCTTTTATGAAAGTTGTAAGAAATGATAGATTTATAAAAGAAACTTTAAACAGTGGAAAAGAAATGTGTTATATAAGTGTAGGAATAACAGATAAAGGTGAAGAGTTTTTACATAGTAAAGAGAAATATGTTATAGCATTACCATTCTTTTTAAATACATCACCAAAATCTTCAAATAATAGAAATAAAAAAAACAAAAAGGATACTTATAATAATAAAGAAACCAAATATTCTAATTTTACATATGTATATAAAAATAATGATTATAATAATAATAATAATAATAATGATGATATTTATAATTTGGATGATTATAAATATGATGATAATCATACCTCAAATAAAATTAAACACAACAACAATAATAATAATAATAGTAATAGTAATATACATATCAATCATAACCATAAAGATGATGTTGAATATGATAAATGTTTTAATGTCAATAAAAATACAAACAAAAATTCAAATTATATAACTATCGAATCGGGAGATGAAAATGGAAATACTAATTCTATGATCAATAAAAAAAAAAATATTTATAATAATAATGAAAATATAAATACAAATACAAATAATAATTATGAAACAACACATAAAAATAATATAAATAAATATGGATATATAGAAAGTAATCAGAAACAAAAATCAAATAACAAGAATAATAATAATAAATATGAATATTTTAATATAGACAAAAATGATTTCCCTATGAAAGAAAATGGATATACAAATGAAGAAAAGAAATTATCAGATGAACAAATTAATGATTCTATTATGAAAATATTATTAAGAACAAGAATGTTAGAAGCAAGAAAACAAAACATACCTCCTTTTCAATTAATTTCTGATCAACCATTAAAAGATATTTGTCATAAAAGATTAACATCTGTAGAATTAATTAGGAAACATGTCTATAATATTTCACCTATATGTCCAAATTCTTTTCTAGAAAAAATCGTATCAGGTATTAGAGGCTTTTGTTTATTACATGATTTAAAAACAGATATGATAAATTTAAATATTTATAATCCTAATCATAACAATTCTCCATTACCCATAAGTGCTAAAACATCTACACTTAAAAATTTTGAGAATATAATATCTTCTTATCATTATGATCAAAATAAAAATGGATTATATGAAAGTAAAAGTAATGAACCATATAATTATGAACACCATACAGGCATGGAACGTAAATGTAAACATTTTGTTTCTCAAGAAGAAGAATATAATCATGAAGGCATTTCAAGAATGGGTCAGAATAATACTAACATGTATGAAAATAAAAAAAACATGAATGATCATACATATGATCTTCATAATAATAACAAAATATATGAACATAATAATATTACATCACAACATGGATATATTCAAAAAAACACATTTATTGAATATAAAAATAATATCACTGATCAAAATACATTAAGCATGAGTGATATAAATAATGAGAAGAATCTAACATATAATAATTATATATATAATAAAAATGATAGTATTATTACAAATTATAATACTAGTACTGAAAATAATTTTTCTATACAAAATGAATTCTATCGAAAAAATACAAATGTGTTAGATGATAACAAATTTGGAGATGATACTTATAAATATAACAACAATAATAATATTAATAATATTAATAATATTCATAGTAATAATCATAGTAATAATAATAGTTCGGATGTATTATTAATAAATGTCATAAATAATAATAGTCCTAAAAAAAAACATGATGATTTATTTGGAAAGTTCTGTTATAAACATGATGAAAGCGAAACAGGGGTACTTCAAAATGTAACACATATGAATAAGCATATAAATAAAATCCATAATGAAAATAAAAATGATAATATTACCTTCTTAGAAAATAATAATAGTCAACACATAAACAATATGACACATACTGTTAATGATGTAAAGAATAATCTTAGTGACTTGTATGATGATGATGATTTTAAATTTATCAATAAAATTCAAACACTTGGATTACATGAAAAAAATCATGAAGAAGAAAATACAAAAAGAAAAATAAATATAATACAACAAGAAGAAACATATAATAAAAGACATCAACATATAACATATACAAATCAACAGGGTATCAATAATGTTTATAATAATATGAATTTAAAAGAAAATGATATTCCTAAGCATGATCATACAAATCTAAATATGAATGAAAGTAACACACAAAAAAATGATTTTTATGAAGAAAAAAAAAAAAAATTAAATTTTATAGAATCCTTTTCATATAATAATAATGAAGAAGATAAAAAGCGTGTTAACAATATCGACATATTAGATCAGTTCGTTTATAGAGAAGTAAAAAAAAGAAAAACATGAAAAAAAAAAAAAAAATTAAAATTAAAATTAAAATTAAAATATAAATAAATAATAATTATAAAAAAGACAAGATAATACAAAACAAAACAATATAAAACAAAACAACAACAAAAAAAAAAAAAAAAAAAAAAAAAAAAAACTAAACATATATCAAAATTGTATATACGTTTATCCTTTTTATTTGCCAATAATATATATTTTTAATTCGTTATTTGTTTTATTTATTTATTTATTTATTTTTATGATTATTCTAAAAATATAACTTATTTTTCTGGCATATAATATTGTACATATATATAATTATTTATTTATATATATATTAATTTATTTATTGTCTACATTTTTTTTTTTTTTTTTTATTTGTATATGTTCTTAATTTTTATTGTTTTTATTCATCCATCCATTCATCTTTTAATTTTTATTTTTTATTTTTTTGTTTACTTTTAAAAAAAAAAAAATTCGTCATCACTATTTTCAAATATCATCTCTCGGTAAATTTAACAAGGAAAAATCAATATTATCTGTTGGTAACTAAAAAAAAAAAAAAAAAAAAAATACAAATATATAAAATATTAAATATATATATATATAATATATAAAATATATATATATATATATATTTTTATTTTTATTTATCCATATTATTAATAGTTTGACATATATGGTCACACATTTTACATACCCTTGTCCTTTTATAATGCATAAAAAATGTTATCGTACGAAATAATTGAAAAGAAAATCTTAAGACTGTTAAACTTTGTGATATTATTTCTTCTATTTCTTTTTTATTTGTTTTAACAATTTTATTTTCTAAAAAAAATATTTTAAAATCTCCACTATTTAATAAAAGTAAAAGACAAATAAATGACACTGTGACATCGAAGAGACCATCAAAATTATAAAAGTATGAGGTGCCCTAAAAAATAAAATAAATAAATAAATAAAAATATATATATATATATATATATATATATATATAATATGTGTAACCCTTTGAACATATATAAAATGTAACTATAAATACCATATTGCGATGAAGTATAGATGGAAGCTCTCACAAGAAAAAAATTTTTAAATACGTACACACAAACATAATTATATATATATATATATATATATATATATATATACACATGTATGTATCAATTTATTATTTAATTTTTTTTTAAGCACCTCAGTTAATAATCTTAAAAATATTTCAATAAATAACATAAAGATAACAAATATTTCTGCACAGACAACATATTTATTTAAAACATTCGTAAAAATTGTATATATTAAAATAATAAGATTTAATATTATCACCATAAAATATATATAAGTAGTAATTTTAGAATAATATAAACGACTAGCCAAAATATGAAAAAAATCATCAGATAAATTATCTGAATAATACATAAATTTATCATCTGTTTTTTTTTTTTTTTTTCCTAATATATATTTTTTTTTTAATTTATCAAAGATTTTCTCATAATTATTTTTAAAACTATTATATATATTGTTACTATAATAAAATATAGAATATTCTGAGTATTCTTTCAATTTTATATCTTTTCTCTTTTTTATATTTCCATCTTTATAAATTAAAAAATCTTTATCGTTATAATCCTCTATCTCACTTTCATAAATATTATTATGTTCATAATTATGATTAATTTTATAATTATTTATTTTATTATTTATATTGACATAATCATTTCTTTTATTCTTATTTACTTTTTCATCATTCTTTTTATAATCTTTAACGACGTGTTGTCTATTTCCTTTCTTTTTTGAAACCTTTCCCGATTTTATTAAGTCTTGTATATCTATTAAGATTGGTTCATTCTCGTCTATTAAATTTATTTCATCATCTATAAAATTATCCATTCACTTTTTTTTTTTTTTTTTTCTTAAATATATATATAAAAAAAAAAAATTTTAAAAAAAAAACATAAATATGCAAAATAATATATTATATTCGCATATCAAAAGGTTACAATATAACATATTATAAATTTTTTGTTTCTTTTAAAAATTTTTAAAGAAACATAATTACTTTTTATTATAATGACAAACAATATTATATAAAAGTATATATATATATATATATATATATATATATGACCTTAAGTAATAATTATTTAAAAAATAATCATAAAATATAAATTGGAAAATTTTAAATAGTACAGTACATCATTCGTGTTATTTATGCCTATATATAATATATGTTTATAAATATAATTTTTAAATAAATAAAAAAAAAAAAAGAAAAAAAGCACATATTACATAAATATACATATATTATGCAATACATATTACATTATACATATGTTACTTTATATATTAACACAATATTTTTATTTGAACAGGTAACAATTTTTTTTTTTTTGTAATCTCGTTTCAGAAAATATTAATATAATGTAAATGCATAAATACATCATGTTATTTATATATACATAAATATGTATATATATATAATATATATGTTTTTTTTTTTTTTTTTTCAATTTTGTTATAATTATATAATCTATATGTATTATAATATATAAATATAGATATAATGGAGTCAATCGAAAATATCAAAATTTTTTAATAAATAACAAAATAAATCAAATCCAATATTTAAAAATGACCTTATTATTTTTTTTTTTATTTTTTTAATTTTTAAACAGTAGTTGTTAAATATTTCCATCCAATTATAACATACACAATATGGTATATGTTATATTTTTTTTTCTCGATTTTTTCTTATTATATTTAAACGACAAAATATAATGTTTCCAAGCGTTTCTTTTTTGTAAAACCCATTGATCAAATGACATCAATGTTTATAAATTTATGTTATGAACATAAAAAAATAAAATAAGAAATAATCACGTACACATTATAATAAGTACATTAATATAAAAATATATACTTATTTATATAATATTTCCTTTTTTATAAGTACAATTATTTTAAGTTCCTTATATTTTTCGCTTCCTATACTTTATTGTTATATATATAATACATATATATATTAATTATATAGAATATTTAAAATAAATTCGGTTTAAAAAAAAAAAAAAAAAAAATTTAATGTATTTTATTAAATATATGTATATAATAATATATTTTAAAAACTGTTATTTTTTTTTACAACAAAAATATGTATATATAAAAATATATAAACCGAAATATAAATTGAAATACGTATTTTTTTCTCTAAGGCTTTTGTATATTTTGATGTAATTTTTATTCATTAGTTTAATAATATATGTAATACTATATAAATGTAAATATATATATATATATATATTTATTTATTATTACATATTTTTACCAATAAAAAAAAAATACCTACATAATATATATATATATATACCATACATATATTATATATATATAATATTTACATATTTATTTGCTTTATTTTTTTTTTTGTTTTATTTAACTTTTAAAAAATGGGTGATGAAAATAACTTGAGTTATAAAATATTTAACGATGAAAGTATTATAAGATTTACGAAAAGTTCTATATATAATGATATAATTGAATTTATCACAAATTTAAATAAATCAGTTGTCGGTGTTGAAATGAAACCTTTAGAAGATTTTAAATTATGTAATGAAAATGATATGATAAATGATAACTTTTTATTATTATCAAAAAATGTATATAACATTTTTCAATTGATAAAAAATATGAACAAATGTATTGATTCTTGTCCACCTATAAATCAATCATCACGATTTGGTAATAAAGGATTTCAATATTTTTGTGATGCATATTATAAAGAAATTGATGAGTATTTACCTCATGCTTTATCAGAATCAAACATACCTAATATATCTGAACATACTTATCAAATATCTTATTATTTAAAGAATTCCATTGGAAATAAAAAGAGAATAGATTATGGAACTGGGCATGAATTAAATTTTTTGCTCTTTCTCTTTTGCCTAAATAAATTAAATTTCTTTATTCCTTCCGATTACAAGCACCTCGTCCTTGTTATATATCGACAGTACGTTTTTATTTATATATGGTTATATATTTGGATGTACATACAATTATATATTAATGTACATACACTTATATATTAATGTATATACGCTTATGTTTTAATGTATATACACTTATATTTTAATGTATGTACACTCATATTTTTATGTATGTACATTCATATTTTAATGTATGTACAGTCATATTTTAATGTATGTACACTCATATTTTTATGTATGTACATTCATATTTTAATGTATGTACAGTCATATTTTAATGTATGAACATTCATATTTTTATGTATGTACAGTCATATTTTAATGTATGTACATTCATATTTTAATGTATATACAGTCATATTTTAATGTATGTACACTTATATTTTTATGTATGTACACTTATATTTTAATGTATGTACATTCATATTTTAATGTATGTACACTTATATTTTAATGTATATACGCTTATGTTTTAATGTATGTACACTTATATATTTATGTATGTACACTCATATTTTTTTGTATGAACATTCATATTTTTATGTATGTACACTCATATTTTTTTGTATGTACACCTATATTTTAATGTATATACAGTCATATTTTAATGTATGTACACTTATATATTTATGTATGTACACTCATATTTTTATGTATGTACAATCATATTTTTATGTATGTACACTTATATTTTTTTGTATGTACACCTATATTTTAATGTATGTACATTCATATTTTTATGTATGTACACTTATATTTTTATGTATGTACACTCATATTTTTATGTATGAACATTCATATTTTTATGTATGTACACTCATATTTTTTTGTATGTACACCTATATTTTAATGTATATACAGTCATATTTTAATGTATGTACACTTATATATTTATGTATGTACACTCATATTTTTTTGTATGAACATTCATATTTTTATGTATGTACACTCATATTTTTTTGTATGTACACCTATATTTTAATGTATGTACACTCATATTTTTTTGTATGTACACTTATGTTTTAATGTTAGTATATCTTGGCTATTTATATATATATATATATATATATATTTTTTTTTTTTTTTTTTTTTTTTTTTTTTTCAAAAATTTGCATGAACTGTTCAGGTATTTAGAAGGAGTAAGAAGAGTACAGATAATTTACACGGTGGAGCCTGCTGGTAGTAGAGGGGCATGGGGATTGGATGATTTTCAATTTCTTGTTTTCCTGTTTGGCGCAGCTCAACTTTCTTACAACAGGAAAATAAAAACGGACGATGTAAAAAATAAAATATATATATATATATATATATGTGTATATTTTTATGTATAACTTTATATCTTTCACAGAATTACATATTATAATGTTTTCCTTTTTTTCATAGATTGAAAAGAAAGAATTGTTGGAATTGTGGGCACCGAAATATTTATATTTTGATGCTCTTAAGTATATATCAATGGTAATTTTAAGTAGCCAAAATGGACAAGAAAATAAAACATTATATATATATATATATTTTTTTTTTTTTTTTTTATTCCAGATAAAACATGCACCTTTTCATGAATCTTCCCCAATGTTGTATGATATATCTGGCGTTGAAACATGGTATATTATTAAAAAAAATATATATATATATATATATATATAATGTTCATATACATTAACATATAAAAACAAGTATGAAGTAATTTAAAATTTTGTTGCATTATTATACATTTATTATTATTATTATTTTTTTTTTCAAGGGAAAAAATATGTAATGGATTACTTAAAATGTATCAAGCTGAAATAATACAAAAGCGACAAATATTACAGCACATATTATTTGGAAATTTGATAGACTTTTAAATAATATACTAAAAATGGATATGTTATATAATATAATATTATATATATTTTTTATGTTTGATTACTTTTTTTTTTTTTTTTTTTATTTATATGTTCTTATTATTTAGTCTTCATAATTTTTTTACCCTTATAAAGATCATTTAAGAATATAATTATATATTTATTAAAAAGGTTCATCTTAATATTAAATTTAATAATTTTTATATTTATACGTAAAAAAAAAATATGGATGCTTTACAACATTCTTTCCCTTTATTGATTCCAACTTATGGTGCAACATTATGCACACCGTTAAATAACTAATAAAAAAGAAAAAATAAAGAAAAAAAAAAATAAACAAAATAAAAGATAAATTATATGAACGTATAAATATATAGGTGTATAATGCTATGAACATATAAGCGTCTAATATTACAACCGTATAATATAATTACGGCATAATTATATAACGAAATTAATTAAAATAAGAAGAAATAAAAATGCAATAATATATATATATATATATATATATATAATATATATATATATGTATATATAACATGTATAAACCTTTCCTAACATTAGGAAAAATTATATTATTTTTTACGTTTATGAAAATGATAGAAGAGAATAAAATAAAGAATAAAAATCTATTTTTTTTTTTTTTTTTCCTCTAAAAAGTTATGCACATATATATATAAATATATATATATTAAGTATTCATTTTATAAGAGTAATATATATATATATTTTTATGTTGGTGTATATTTATCGCGTAATTTTATTTAAGGGTGATAATATGTACAACCATATTTAAGAATTAAAACTAGTATTATAAAAAAATAAAAAAAGTGTATATAATCTTTGCATATATTTTTTACATATTATAAAGCACCACTTATAATTCAATAGTTTTATATAAATTCACATAACATAAATTTAAATTCATTTATAAATATTTATTTTATATATAATAGGAGTTAAAATGTAATTATTTCATTTTATATTTTATTATTATTTAAGGACATAAATAAATATAAACATATATATGAAAGTACATCTATAATATATAAAATGTGTATACCAGTTTATATGTACACATGATCACTATTTTAAAATATTCTTAAAAGATATATATATATATATATATATATATGTATGTATGTATAAAAAATGTTATAATAAAATGATTTCATCATAGTGTTGTCTTAGTGTCTTGTTTTAAGATCTATGTAACTAGTTATTAGCTAACTATATATTATGTGTTGTGTGTTATTTTTTTTATTATTTTTTTTTTTTATGTTTTTCTCTTGTTTGTTTAAATGTCATATATAAAAATGTTTTTTATAAATTTTAAGAAAATAAAAAAGAAACAGTTTCCCTTATATTTAACTCAACATAGAATTATAACAGTGTTTCTTATTTTTATATATTTTATAAACATAAAAGATTATTTCCATATAAATAATTCACGTAATTTAAATGATGTAGACAAATATAGAGAATCATATTATAAGATACCAAAATGTAACTTATGTAATAAGTGTTCGATATGTACCCACGAAAAAGGAGAGGCACAGGTAGTTCAAAAAAATATATGTGTTATTAATATGTATCTATGTATGATATGAAAATATATAGGTCTATAATATACACCTTTCTTTAAATAAATAAATACATATATATATATTTTGATAGAATGTTATTCCTATGGTTGCTGTACCCAGCAAGAGAAAATATATTCAAAATATAAATAAGGAAAGGAAGGAAAACAAATATCCTTTAAATACATTTGAAGAAGAAAACATTTCTAATAATAATGATAGTGTTGTTAAGAAAGAAGATATATATAAATTAAGAAAAAACAGAAAAAAGAAAAAAAATTATTTAAATTTTCTTGAAAAGGATACAGGGTTTTTATCATCTTCACATGATAAAGAAACATTTCATATAAATCATAAGAATAAAATTATAGATGAAAAATATAAAGAAGAATATGAAGAAGAGGAAGAATTATATGATAATACAAATATACCACAAGAAAAAAAAGAAACAAACAATGAACAGAATCTAAATAGTAATTTGATAAACAATGATAAGGTGACATTACCCTTACAACAACTGGAAGATGTAATATATAAATTAAAATATAAATGAATGAATGAATAAATAAAAAATGTTACCTTAATAATATGTACGAACATTTTTACATATTTTTATATATATATATATATTTTTTTTTTTTTTTTTTTTTTTTTTTTTTTTTTTTTTCTCCTCCTTTTCAGAGTCAATATGTTGGCTACATTCAAATAGGAACTCCTCCACAAACCATAAGGCCCATATTTGATACAGGCAGCACGTAACACATAAATAAATAAATAAATAAATATATAAATAAATATATAAATAAATATATAAATATATATATATATATATGCATTTACATATGTATGTATGTATGTTTTTTTTTTTTTTTTTAAAGAAATATATGGGTTGTAAGCACAAAGTGCAAAGATGAAACATGCTTAAAAGTACATAGATACAATCATAAATTGTCTAGCACTTTTAAATATTATGAACCTCACACAAACCTAGATATTATGGTAATCACACATATATATATATATATATATGTATATTATATATAATTCCTAGTTCATCATTTAATAAATATTTTTATTTTATTTTATTTTATTTTTTATTTATTTTTTCCAGTTTGGCACAGGAATTATACAAGGAGTTATAGGAGTGGAGACATTTAAAATTGGTCCTTTTGAAATAAAAAATCAATCTTTTGGATTAGTAAAAAGAGAAAAAGCTAGCGATAATAAATCAAATGTATTTGAAAGAATAAATTTTGAAGGTATAGTTGGATTAGCATTTCCAGAAATGTTATCAACTGGTAAGAGTACTTTGTATGAAAATTTAATGTCTTCATATAAATTTGGACATAATGAATTTTCTATATATATTGGTAAGGATAGTAAATATTCTGCATTAATATTTGGAGGAGTAGATAGAAATTTTTTTGAAGGAGATATATATATGTTTCCTGTTGTTAAAGAATATTATTGGGAAATATATTTTGATGGTCTATATATTGATCATCAGAAATTTTGTTGTGATATTAATTCCATTGTATATGATTTAAAAAAAAAAGATCAAGAAAATAATAAATTATTTTTTACCAGAAAATATTTTAGAAAAAAAAAATTCAAAACACATTTAAGAAAATATCTTCTTAAAAAAATAAAACATCAAAAAAAACAAAAACATCTTAATCATAAAAAAAAAAAAAAATTAAATAAAAATAAAAATTATTTAATTTTTGATTCTGGAACATCTTTTAATAGTGTTCCAAAGGATGAAATCGAATATTTCTTTCGCGTCGTTCCTCCAAAGGTAATATAATAAAATATATAGGCACATTCATATGTAATCTATTTATTATTAAAAAAAATAAACATACAATTATAATCAACATGTATATATATATATATATATATATATATATATGTATGTATATTTTTTTTTTTTAGAAATGTGATGATAGCAATATTGATCAGGTGGTTTCGAGTTACCCCAACTTGACTTACGTCATAGTATTAAAAAAAAAAAAAAAAAAAAAAAAAAAAAAAAAAAATACAAACACATTTAATTATTTATATATATAATATATTTATTATTATTTTATTTTTTATTATTATTTTTTATTTTTTGTAGAACAAAATGCCATTCACCTTAACACCCGCACAATATTTGGTTCGAAAGAATGATATGTGTAAACCGGCTTTTATGGAAATAGAAGTTTCATCTGAATATGGACATGCTTACATACTAGGAAATGCAACATTTATGAGATATTACTACACTGTTTATAGACGAGGAAATAATAACAACAGTTCATATGTAATATATTATAAAAATAAAAAAAAAGAAAACAATAAATATAATAATATGCCCACAAAGGGTTTATATGAGAAACATTTATATGTTATATATATATATATATATTTATTTATATTTTTTTTTTTTCAGGTGGGAATTGCTAAAGCTGTTCATACAGAAGAAAACGAAAAATATCTCAGTTCCTTACATAATAAAATAAATAATTTATAAGAGAAAAATTGAACGCAATTAAAATTTTTTTTTGTTATTTTTATTTTTTTTATTTTTCCCCCCCTACATATATTAAAATTAACATATATTAAAATAAACATATATAAACATTGATTTAATTTATATTCTTTCAATAAAATAAAACATTCAAATGGCTTATATTTGAATAATATAAAAGTTATAATATGTTACATGTTCTTAAGTATTAAATAATATGAAAGATTTACTATAAAATATGTTCTTTCTTTATAATTTTGAAAAAAAAAAAAAAAAATTACAAACACATCAACATAATATATATATATATGTATATATTTATATTAATATTACCATTTTATATTTATTTTGTTTTATTTTTTGAAACCTTATCCATTTTATTTTTATCCTTATTTTTTGTATTCTTAGAATAGTTATTTAAAAGTTTGGTAAGAATATTTTCAAAGGTTGACAGTTGACAATTCTTTGTTAATACAATTAAAGGAGCCAATTCACAATATGGTGGTACATCAAACGTTTCTGCTTTTTTATCATTCTCTATTATTTTTTCATAATCTGGCATATATGTTTTATAGAAGAATTTTAAATTTGAAGTTGCATTTTTTTTATTTTCATTGAAATGTTCATATACATGTGAAAATAAACTAACTTTCTTTTTGTCTTGATAATTACTATTATGATTACTATTAATATTATACTTGTTATTATTTTTATTATTACTACTATTATTATTACTACCAGTATTATTATTCTTATTATTATTACTACCAGTACTATTATTATTATTATTATTATTGTTGTTGTTGTTACTATCACCATTATTATTTTTATTATTATTATGAATATCACCACTATTATTTTTATTATTATTATTATTATGAATATCATTATTTTTATTATCATCATTATTTTCCATATGATTTATTTCTAATGTATGTTTTTTTAGGAACTCATTTTTTAATTTCTCATTATCTATGATATGATTAAAAGCATTTAACTTATTTTTCCTATTATGTTCTTCATTTCCTATCTCAAATTCTTTTTTATTTCTATAATATGATCTATCACTTATACATGAATAACTTCTATATGATTTACTATTCATCTCATTCGAACTATTATTAATATATTCATTTTCATATGTTAAAAGATTTTCTTTTGTTATATCTTCTTTTTCTTTTTTGTCATAATCTAATTTTAAAATATCTTTTTGTTTACTTTTTTTTCTTAAATTTGAACTAATTGATCTAACCATATAACTACCTGCTCTACTTAAATTATTATTAGTAGAACCCATTTTTTTTTCATTCAAACATCCAAACACATAAGATGTTTCTCTTTTATTATAATTTATTATATGAGGTCCTTTCTCGTCAGTATCTCTTCTAAAAACATTCAAAGAATCTAAAACAAAAGGATTTACAGAATTGTTAGAAATACTATGTAAACTACTCTTTTTTATTTCTTTATTTAATATATTCAAATTCATATTATTCTTTTTTTTATTATTATTTAAAATTATTTCATCAACACTTTTAGAATAATTATCTTTCCTAATATTATTATGCTCTACTATTTTAATTTCTTTCTTATTCATTATGCTATTATTTGATACTTCTTGTGCTGAAACGACTTTTTCTTTTTCCTCTCTAACGTCATAAGAAATATTTGTAGTATTCACACAATTTATATTATTTGTCTCATTTATAATAGATTTATCTTTATTTTCTAAATTTTGCACCTCATCCTTTTCTTCACATGTATCACAAATTTTTGTACCATTTATATTTATATCCTTCAAATTATTAGAATTATTCGTCTCCTTCACATTTTCATTTAATCCAATAGTTATATTTATGCATGCCTCTGCTTGGACTTGTTTTCCATTAGTACCTCCTTCTTCTAAATTATTTTGATTCACATGGTTATTCACATTTTTGTAACTGTCTTGCATATTTGATGTATCTATGATGGTACCATTATGTGAACCCACCACAGTACAATTTTGTGAACCCACCACTGTGCCATTTTTTGAACCCACCATTGTACCATTTTGTGAACCCACAATTGTACCATTTTGTGAACCCACAATTGTACCATTTTGTGAACCCACCACTGTACCATTTTGCGTATCAGCACCACTTACCATCCCTGTTGTGGTCCCTAAATTCTTGTCTGTATTAATCTTCTTGGTATCATCAAAATATTTATTAAAATGTCTTTCATATTTTTGTTGTTGTGCCTTTGCATCTTTTTCTAATAATTCATAATTCTGACCGAATCCATCTTTAGCTCCTGAGCTAAATAATATTTCTATACGGAATCTATTACTATCATCTCTTTTTAGATGTTTTCGTTCCCATACTCTAAAAACTAGATGTGATAAATAATGCAAATCAGTAACATCACTTACACTCTTGAATGAATCATTATCTATAATATTTTGACTTATAGTATTATCTGCTTTTTTTGCATGTATTAAAATATTTAATAATGATATCATATGAGATGCTGATGTTACATAATATCGTGATCTTACCATTCTCCAAGGTGATCTTATACCTAATCTTCTAGCATCTGTTTCTTTTAATCGAATTATATCTTCATCATCATCATGTTCATGTTCTTCTTCATCACCTTCATCTTCATCAACATCAATGTCGACGTCGACGTCGACGTCTACGTCACCATTGACTTTTTCATCATTTTGATTTTCTTTTCCATTTATATTTACATCTGTATCTTCTTTTATATTATTTGTATCTAACTTATTGCATTCATTTTTAATATTTTCTTTATCTTCTTCATCCACATTGGTACCTTTCATACTATCATCTTTACCATTATTTTTAAAAATTTTCACACGTTCATCATTATTTTCTTTGTCTTCTTTATCTTCTTTATTTTCATTGTCATATTTATTTTCTAGACTTCCGCTATTTTTTGATTCTTTCATTTTTTCATGTACATTAGAAGTAGAATCCATTTGATCGTCATCCACTTTTGTTTTATTCCTTTTATCAGAATCTTCTAGAGTTCTCATAAAATAGGAACCACTTTCTTTTTTTAAAAAATTTTCACTATATTTATATGCGACACCTCGATCATTAGAATCTTCTTTTTTTTCATTCAAGTCATTATCTTTCATATTTTTTATTTTTTTCATTTTTTGTTTCTCATTATTTTCCTTCCTATATTTATTTTGGTGTGCCCATAAATCTGAGGAATTAATAACAAGGGCTTCTTTTTTGTTGATTAATTTTGGGGTATATATATCTTTAACATTGGTATTATATGTAACAGTGCTTTTATAATTTTTTAGTTCGTTATAGCTGTCTGATATATTGGAATCTAAAAATGTGGACGTTGTATTATTATTATTGTTATTATTATTATTATTATTATTATTATTATTGTTGTTATCATTTGTATTATATTCATCGTTAACATTTTTATGATTACCATTCATATTATTGTTATTATCATTAGTAGTACTACTATATCCTATACACAACGACTTATTTAAGATTCGTTTTGAATTACTAGGTTCTGAACTCGTTCCATTAACCGTTTCTGAATGTTTCATATTACATATTAAATCATCACATTTATATAATGTATTTTTATTTTTTTCATTACCATTTAAATTATTTTTACATATACATTCTTTTCTATTATTAATAATATTTATAGATATATCTGGTATAGATTTTTCGGTTAATGAAGAACATTTTTCTAATTTATCTTTTCTTTGATTTTCATTATAAGTTATTAAATTTCTTTTACAATTTTCTGAACATATACTAGCATATCTTAAATAGGAATTATCTGTATGTCTATTTGTTTCATTATTAGAACTATTTTCTTCTTTTACATTAAAAGATTTTTTCATCTCCTCTGTTTCTTCTATATAATTATTCTTCTTATTCTCACCATCATCATCATTATTATTATTATGAATATTATGAATATTATTACTATTAATATTATTATCATTTATATCTATCCCTTTGATAATATCTTCCTTATTTTTTCCTTGTTCACATTTATTTATATGATCATTTTTGTCATTATGATTTGTTTGTATATTATTTTGTTGTATTAGTTCATTTATATTTTTTTCATTTTTATCATTTTTATCATTTTTATCATTTTTTTCATTTTTTTCATTATTATCATTTGTATTATATAATATATCCGGTTTATCATTTATCGTGTTTGCTTTATTATTTGTTTCTATTTTTTTATTTATATCAGTATCATCCCTTTTGAATAAGAAATTATCTAGAAATTTTTGTTTTGTATCATATTTACACATATTAAAATTTTTGGATGTATCTCTTTGATGTTGTTGCTTATCTTTTTTTTGTAATTCTTCTGTTTTTTTAAAATAAAATGGATTCATATAAGAAATATGTAAAGCATTTTTGAGAACATTATTTCCTTTATTATTTTTTTTATTTCTTTCTTCTTCATCTCTATAATATGTTACATCATGTATTAATTTTCTTAATAATTTGCCTACAATATGTACACCAATTTTGACTTTATCTTGAGGTGTAATACCATATTCTGCTTGTGAAATAAAATTGGCTAGTGGTTCTATTTGATTATAAATCTCGAAAGCTTTATCTAAACCACTCCCTAGATATGAATGATGATGTATTAAATCAAATCTTATATTATCTACAATATCTGGAATTTTTGAAGTATCATATTTATTTTTATTTTTTTTATACCACATTTTTGTTAGTGATTTCCATCTAACTTGTATTTCATGTAATATATCAATTACATATAATGCATATTCATCATATGGAAATAAGTTTAACCATTTTTGTACTTCTTGATTCAAACTTTTTAAGAAATCATATATAGTTGTTCTTACTTTATCCATTAATATATAAAAGTTTGATATTTTTCTTAATGATTCTCTAAATCCTTTTGCATGTTTTCCAGGTGTTAGCTTTTTTAATAAATCTTCATCAATATCTTGGTTTTCATTTAATATTTCATCAATATATTCTTTACATTCTGATCTTTCTAAACATGGATTATTATCATCTAATAAACTATGTGCTTTAGAATTTCTTATAACCATTGCAACTAATATAGGTGTTAATTCTCCATCTAAATCTAAAAAACCTTTTGTAAATGCAGCTGATGTTATTTGACATCTACCTTCATCAGATGTAAAAATTTTAAAATCATGTCTAAATGTTGAATGTAATCTTAATAATCCATCTGAATCACCTGGATATAATGTAGCTCTAAATCTTTTACCTAAATTTTCTGATTGTCTTCTTCCCATTCTTGTTAATTCACCACCCCATTTTGCAACTACAAGTATTTTAGTCACTATAACTTTATCATTTAATATAATTAAATCTATAGGTTTCAATTGAATCTTTCTATTTATACCTGTGAAACCATCACCTCTTTCTAAAATCTTTTGTAATGTTTTATGATTTTCAATCATAACTTCATATTCACCTCTTTTTATTTCTAATTCTTCTTTTGTCATTAAATTCAATGCATCTTTTTCTGAACACATATTCAACCTTTCTTCCTCTGTCTCTTTATTGTTACCCTGTAAATTTATTTTTACACTACTATTATTATTTTCATCATGATCATCCTTCGATTTATTAGTATCGGTGGTTTCCTTTTTATCTACAACCTTTTCATTGTCTTTATTTTTCATATCAGATATAATCAACCCCTCCTTTTCAATTGTTCCATTTAATTTTTCTTCATCTCTTTCAGATTTATCATTATTATCTGCTTTTTCCAATTTTTGTTGAATATTAAAAAGTTGTTCTTTTATTAATTTATATTCCTTTTCTATATCATTCAATATAACATTATTTCTTAAGAAAAGATCTTCTAATTCCTCTGGTGATTTAAATTTTATTTCTTTTTTACTATAAGATTTATATAAATTGTTTTGTTTCACTTCATCTGTTTGGACAGGTGTATTGCATATATCTGTGTTCATATTTTTATTATTTGAAGAATTTTTTTCATTCATCATTTTGTTATCAGATTGAAGAAGGGTATCATTTTTGTCGGTTTTATCTTTATTATTAGGATCTTTAATTGTATTATTTTTATCAATACATGTGCAATCATTTTGATTATCATGATTGGTTTGATTTATTTTATTATTTTCATTTAAATTTTCTTTATTTGATATATTTGAATTATTATTAGACGTTTCATGATGATTAGTGCATTGTTCTTTTATTTTATTTTTTTGAGTATCATCATTTATATTAGCATTACATATATTTGAATTACATTTTTTGATATTATTATTATTATTTTGATTATTTGTATCATCTGTTTTGTTATTATAATTAGTAGTATTGAGTTCAATATTATTTATTTTAATAGTATCATCATGAGTATATCTATTTGATATAACATTATATAAATTTTCTTCTGAATTAAAATAATCAAGAATTAAAGGTTTGTTTGTAAAGAATTTCATTTTTTGTTTTGGTTTTCTATCACCATGTCTCATAACAATGATTACAGAACATAATTCTTCATGATGTGAACAATGTAGATCATCTGGTTGTCTGAATGTTTTTCTTAATACTTCTTCTTCATTTTCAATATTATACCAATTATCAGCTAAATCTCTTGGAATAATATTATATTTTTCTTCTAATTTAGCTAGAAACATAGCTCTTAAAATATGAGCACAATCATTATAATATTTTATATTACCTTTTACAAAGGACCATCCATTAACATCACAAACAAAAGGACCCATAGTAGTTCTTAAAATATCAAATCCACAGACTGTTTGTTGAAAAGCTTCAACAATTCTATAAGCTATAATTTTTTCAGCTTCTGATAATATAACAGCATATCTAACTTCTTTTCCATCAGATGTTCTACAAACTTTACCATCTAAAGCTGGAGATTTTCTAGCTTCTGCATGTGCAAACATTTGACCTACAGTATATACTTTTATATCAGTACCAAAAGTAGATAAAAATTCTTCATATATATATGTACCATTTGTTCTAACTTTATGTATATCTGGACAATATTCACTACTTCTATCTTTTATCTTACGAAATAATTTTTTACAACCACCTCCTGTATTTTTTGGATAATATATCCAATTGTTATGATTATCAGCATTTATTGGTTTTTCTATAAATGGTTTATTTAATCTTATATTATCATATACTATATAATCATAATATTCTTCAAATACATGTTCTCCTTTTTTTACAGTATCATGATCTACAACTACATAATTCGCATGAGGTACTCTCCACTTTTTTAATTCTTCATAAATCTGTAATCTTGATCGTAATATCATCTGCTTCTCTAAATTATTTAAGGTTATAGGTTTATATTTTTTTACATATTCTATAGCTTTCTTCAAAGGAAAACCAGTAGAATAAAAAGCAATCAAACAATCAACAACAGGCCAACAATCTATATCATGATTTAATATCATATCCTCTTTAAATTTTATTATATGGAAATCACCACTCTTTGCTAGACGCTTTAATATACATTCCATTGGAGCACTCTCAACTTTACTCTCCATAGCACATACTCCTAATGTAAACTTTTTTACTATTCCACAGTCATCTTTAGATATATTCTCAAATAATTTCTCTTCATCTAAAGAACTAATATGTTTTCTATTCTTGTTCTTTTTCTTTCCTTCATCCATTATTTCATTCATTAAAAAACCACAAAAAAAAAAAATATATATATATATATATATATATTATAGATATATGGATATCTCTCTCTATATATATATGTATTTTTTTTTTTTTTTATGTAGTCTTTAAAAGTACATATTCTGTACTACTATGTGATATTATATTGTCACTATATTTATTTTTCTCAAGAAGAAAAAATAAAAATTCCGTGGACACTTTATCTTATTATATTGGATTATGCACTTACAACCATACCTACATATATAATATATATACATATATATATATATGTTTATATTATGTAGATATTTATTTATTAATTTATATTTTTAAAAAAAAAATATTCCAAGAATATATTATCTATATTTCAAATGGTAATAATATATATTTCATTTTTTTACATAAAAAAAAAAAAAAAAAAACATAATTCTTTTTTTTCTTCATTCTTTTTATATTTAAAAAAAATAGATAACAGTTATAAAGTTAATTATAATTATGTAAAAGAATGTAAGTACTACCACAAACAAATATTCCTTTAGAAATTAAAAAAAAACATCAAAAAAAAGGAATTATAAATAATGGAATATAAAATAAATATATATATATTAAAATATAATAAGCATATAATATGAATAAATATATATATATAAAATATATAATAGTGAATATATGCTGTAGAACAATAAAATATAATAATTATATATATGCATATAAAATATATATATTATATATATATTATATATTTATATTTATACAGTAAAAAAAATAAAAAAGGATGTTTCATTTACATATATATATATATATATATATATATATATATATATAATATATATGTTCATAATATATTTATTATATATATTTTTTCTTTTCCCTTTTAAAAAAAATAAAGAAAAAAAACAGTGTCATCTTTATAATTTGTTGTGTTATATGTCATTATTATATTATCATTATTAAGGATAAATAATTAATTATAATAAAATATATATCATATTTAAATTAACACATATATAAAATAAATACATGGATAAATAAGAAATATAAGAATATATATTATTATTATTTTATTTATTATATTATTTATTTATTTTTTTTTTTTGTGTTCGTCCGCACTCTTTATTTAATATTATGAGAATTTTAGTATATATTTAAAAGTAGAAAATGTGATATATAATAATTATTTTATTTGGATTTTTTTTTTTTTTTTTTTTCAAGATAGTTATATTCTTGGAAATATTATTAAATAAATGAAGATGTGGATCATATGAAATTTATTTTTAAGCATATTTTATTATATATAAATACACATATTATATATATATATATATATATATATATATATATATATATATATATAATATATGTTTGATTTTATTATATGATATTTCACCTATCTCTTATTCATATATATTGTAAGCCTTTTTAAAATTGTCTATATTATATATATATATAAACATATGTAAGTATAATAGTTGTGGGTCCTTTTTTTTTTTTTTTTTTTTTTTTTTTTTCTCTCTTAAGGATTGGTCTACTCTTAGTGGCATGGTTATTTTTCTTTTTATTATTTTTTTTACATAATAAAAGAAAAAATATATATATATATATAATAAAGGAACAAATAAATAAATATATATATATATATATATATATATATTTTTATTTAAAAAAAAAAAAATTGGTAAGAGGAAATTTTTTTGATATAATGGAGATCGATTATATGGAAGTACCTAATATAAAAGATATTAATAGTAATATAGAAAAGAGTGGATTAGTTTTATGTGTTTGTCTTAATCAAAAAGGATCAGAATCTCTTGTATGTCCATCGTATTATTATTTATATGTTCATAGATATATGTACTTATCAAACATCATACCTAAATGTCTTGAATTTTTTAAATCTTTTATATTACCATTTTATGGTAATAAATTTGGTGTATATTTTGAATGTATTAAAAAAGAAGAAAAAAATGAATCATCAAATAATAATAATATGAATGTAAATATAAATGTAAATACAAATGTAAATATAAATACAAATGTAAATACAAATATTAATACAAATCCATATAGTAGTACAAATAATTGTGAAGAAAAAATCGTTCTAGATTGGAGGCTACCTATAGGTGTGTTGTTTGATATATATTGTGATTTAAATAATATTGAAAAGGAATATACGACAAATCATAAAACATATAATGAACTTGATGTAAATAAAAAAAAATCTATAAAAATATGTTCTAATAATGAATTATATTTAAATCATATAAATATTGTCAAATTAGAAGGTATGAATAAAAATCATGAAAAATTATCATACGAAAGATATAATGAGAAAAATATTTATGATGTTAATGTGAATATATATAATAACCCAAATAATAGTTCAAATGTAAATCACCATCAAAATTGTAATAAGAATGATGATCATATTATACAAAAGAATAGTTTTATAAATGAAAAAGAAAGAAAAGGATCCATTGACATAAAAAAAGAAATAAATGGAAATACAAAAAATGAAGAATCTGAAAAAGAGAGACAAGTAAAAAATATTATTGTAGAAAATTATTATGAAGAGAATTATATGAAAGAGAATAAAATACATATAGATAATGATAAAGGTCATATAAAAAATGATATAGAAGAAAATAAAGGAGATATAAATGAATATTATGATGATATAAAATTAAATAATATTAATATTTATGATGATATAACAAAGTTTGATTACTTTCAATTTGTAAAGAATGAACAAATAAATAACGAATGGTATAACAAACAATTTGTAAATATATCAAATAAAAATATTCCATGGGTGTTAATAGTTCATTTTAAAGGAGATGAAGAATATCCACTCTCTCTTAATAATAAAAAATATGATGAAAAAAATACAAATCTTAAAGGAGATATTAATATCTTACCATATAATAATTATATTCCATTATATAAAGGTTTTCATAATTTTGAAGAATTTATAATAAACCAATTGAAAAAAGCAAATTATATATTAAATAAAAATAATAGAGCATTAGAAATATTACCACAAAGAATTCAAAAAGATATATTATATAACTTGAAACAATTCCATATCGAAAAAATATGTTCATTGTATAGAGAATATATTGATTATAACATGCTAAATTTTATTAATTATTTTAATAATAGTTATATAAAAAAAGTGAAACAGTTATGTGATTTGAATCGATATAAGGATAATTCAATACAAACAAATCAAAAAATTAGTGATAAAAAAAATGAGGAAAATTTATGTATTTTAAAAATCGACCCTCAGGAGGAAGAATCGCAGGTGATAAGAATAGAACAATGTGACAATATAGTTAATAATAAAAGGAATAATATTAACAACAATAATAATAATAATAATATTAGCAATATTTATTGTGTCCATTTGAATGAAAATTTTATAAATGATCAAACACAAAAAAATAATGTATCAAATATAAGAACATCATATAATAATGATAATGTTAGTGATCCATTAAATAAAGATATACAAAATGATTTCTCTTCTATAATATTAGAAGATACAAAAAAAGAGGGTGATCATATAAATTTTAAAAATAATTTACATCACAATGAAAAATATCCAAATATATATGATATCTTAAAAGATGAAAAGGTTATAAAAGATTGCCCTATTATATTACATATTTATGGACCTCCATATAATCAAATATTAACAAAATATCCCTTTATAAAGGTAATACAATCAAATGATAATATTAATAATAATAATAATAATATGAATAATAATATTAATAATAATATTAATAAATATGATAGTCGTAATATGTATATACAAAATATTCTTCTTAATACATTGGGTGATTTTCTGCATGATCAAATCCCATCATTTGTTCGTAAAATAATTAATAAAGATGAAAAAAATCAAACGTCCCATATTTTAAATAATAATGATAAAGATAATTATTTAAATTCAGAAACAATATATTATTTTATTGAAGATGATTACTTAATTTTTAGTCCATATATGTTCATTATAATTAATGGAATACAAATTCCTTTGAATACTCCTTTATATTGGCTAGCTGCCAACTTTTCTCAGTTTGATCATTTTCTTCACATTACCATACGTATACCCCCCTATTAAATTCAACAAAAAAAGAGGAAACATAAATGAATAAATAAATAAATAAATAAATAAATAAATAAATAAATAATATATATATGAAATTATTTATTTGTTCACTGTTTTTTTTTTTTTTTTTTTTTTTTTTTTTTTTGTGCGTGTGTGTTTGTTTTATTTTTTTGTTATTTTATTATTTGTTTTTATAAATTTTTAATATAGATAATATGACATTATTCACAATTCTTTAAAGTCACAAATACAATAAAAATATGTACACATAAATGTGCGTATAAAAAAAAAAAGCTAATTATTTTTTGATATAAAAACTGTTATATATATATATATATATATATATTTTTCATACAAAATAAAATTATAAACTCTTTTAATATGAACAGATTATATTTTTGTCTAATATGAATATATGGATAATCAATATATCATTTCAATTTTATCATGTATTGATATTTAAGATACAGTAATATGAAAAAATATATAGACATATAATATATATATATATATATTTTTTTATTTATTTTTATTTTTATTTATTCTTACGATAATATTACAAATGAGTGAACGGCTATATAAAAAAATAAAAAGCATGGAATGCGAATCGAACCTATATATATCTAATAACAAGGTATTATTTGAAAGTATTTATAATTTAATAAATAATGGAGTACCAATACCTAGCATTTATTATACAAATAACAAAATAGTTGATAAAGAAACAGATAGATATGTTGTTACAAAATATATTTATGATGTTGATGATATTATTTATAAATTGGAAGCACATTCAAAAATAAATTTGGAGAAATCTATAAATTTAAAAATTCAATGTTTGGAAGAAGAATATTTAAAAGATAATGAAGTGGAAGATTCTTATAAAGATGATAAATATAATCAATTAGATTCTTTACAAATATATGTATCACATACACATTTTGATTATATATGGAATGAATATACTATGCCATATTTTCTTAGTTGTTATCATGATGAAGATAATTTTAAAATACATACACATATATTAGAAAAAGAAGAATTTGGATATGACCTACAAATTGAATTATATGAAATACCAACAAATCCAATGCAAGCTTTTCAAATAGCTAGCCATTTATCAAAAATTAGAGAAGCTCTACAATGTGGTCCTTTAATGCATTTTTTTTTAACAAAAACAAATAGTACAGAAAATATATTTGAAAAATTTATTATCAGAAAAAATGAAGTTATATTTATTTTAAAAAAAAGTGATTATCTCCTTGTTCTAATATCAATACATTTTGTAGATAGTTATGATCAATTTTTTATTCTTGGATTGTGTAAAAATATACATCTAACTAATAAAAGTATGGATTTATCTGGAAATCTCGATTGTTCATTTTATACAGATTTTCCTTCACACCTTATTACCTCTGAATTTTTTGTTTACAATTATGAAGACGATATAAACAATTATGAACAAGACAAAAATGTAGATATGGATGATAACAAAAATGTAGATATGGATGATAACAAAAATGTAGATATGGAAAAAACTTATAATATGAACAGTTCAGATAATATAATCAAGCCAATTAATATAAACATCGAAAAAAATATAATTAATGAAGAAGATAATTCAACAAAAAATGATAACAAGGAAACATGGAAAGGATATATAAATAATTCCTTTGATGAAAATAAAATAGATGAGGAAATAAAATTGAAAGTACCAAATATTGGATTTATTTCTTTAAAAATGGATATAAAATTATTTAATGGATGTAAAGATTTTTCTGAGCTTATACAAATATCAAGTAGGATATCTCATATTATTGTATCTTTTCGTGATTTTTTAAATAACTCTTTAATTTTACATAGAATTAAAACAAGAAGAATGTTTTGAAATTTTTTTTTAATTATAATCTTGATCGACCATTAAATAAAAAAATGTAACCATATAAATATATAAATATAAATGTATGTATGTATATATATATATATATATATATAATACCTCTTAAACATATTCTTTGCGTGGTTTATGTTTTATTTTGATCGTATAATATGTATTATAATATTTATTATTCTCAATTGACAATTTAAATTTACAATTCATATAACATTTTCCACTATTCATTTCTTTCTCAAAAATATTGTTCATTCATTTTGTTAATTAAGAAAAAATTGTCATCAATGAAAATTTTTTATTTTTTTATATTATTATTTTATTATTTTTTTTGTAGTTAGTAAACTCATGGGATTTATAAATTCATATTTTACATTGTTATATATTTTAGTAAACTGATATTTCTTGATATAAATAGAAGGTTGAACATTTATTGGAGAGGTATCCATATTTTAAAAGATAATAAAAAAAATTATAAAAATCGAATAAATAAGCGAATGGAAAAAAATTACAAGCCCCATATATATAATGTTAATTATACATATATATATATGTATATATGTAACACAATATATATTTCATTTTTGACGTAAATTTAATATATCTTATTTTTTCTTTTCCTACAATCATTTTTGAAGGAAAAAAGAATTAAACAAGAAATGAGAAATGGAAAAATAATTTCATATATTATTCTGACGACACATCAATATATTATATATATATATATATTATATACCATTTATATTTATATATTAAATATGTGTGTGCGTACATAATATTTCGAAAAAGAAAAAAAAAGGGAAATGTTTATTTAAACTGACAGTGGATCCTTCACTAAGAAAATATTAATAGTTCAAAGGAAATCATAATTATTCATTAAAAGTATATATAAATATATACATATATATATTTTTATATATATTATTATTTTTTTTTTTTTTTTTTTTTTTTTTTTTTTTTTAAATGGAAAAAATCGGTTTAGCTAGCTGGAATGTAAATGGGTGGAAAAAAAGCTGTGAAATAATAAAAAGAAATGATGATGACTTGCTACTATTTTTAAAAAAACTCGATATCGATATTCTATGTTTACAAGAAACAAAAACGAATGAATCATTTATTGAGAATGATTGTAATTTATTAGAGGCTGATTCAAATATGTATGAATCGTATTGGAGTTGTTGTAAAAAAAAAAAAGGAGAAAAAACACATAAGGGATATTCAGGCTTAGCAACATATGTAAAAAATGAAAATAAAATAATATGTTCAACAAATAAAGTGTTTGATGATTTTTCTTTTTTTAACAAGTATATAAAAAAGGAAAACTTATTAATAAAGAAGAAGTCTGAAATTGATAAAACATCCATATCTTTTTTTTTATTATTAAATGATAACAAGGAAATATATAATGATCAAAATATAAAATGTGATAAAAATAATGAACAGATCAAAATAAATAATAATAATAATAATAATAATACAAATATAAGTGTAAGTGTAAGTGTAAGTGAATTTTTTAATGAGGGAAGAATATTAATTACTATGCATAAACATTTTATTATAGTTAATATATATGCTCCTTATTCTGGACATAATTATGAAAGGCTAGATTATAAGATAAGATTTTTTCATGCTGTAAGAGCAAAAATGTTACAACTGAGAATAGTAACAGGTTTACCTATAATATTATTAGGAGATTTTAATATTTCTTATCGTAATAAAGATATATATTATCTTAATAATATTATTAATTTAGATATATTATTAAAAAATATAGATAATATAGACTTAAAAGAAGATATAAAAATGCAAATTTTAAAAAATATACCTTTAATTATTAATACCTTAAAAGATAAAAATAATTTTATTATTAAAAAATATAAAACACAAAATAATGAATTGTATAACTTATATTTAAAATTTGATGATACTCATGTCAAATTTATAGGAAATAATTTCTCATCTCTCGAAGAAATTTTCTATTTCTTTTCTTTAGATCCTGTATATGTTGATGATAAGTATAAGGATTATCCTTATGAATATTATTTTGTTGTAAATAGGGTCTCTGACGATTTGCAAGATATTTGTAACATCAATATAAATGGGAACCACCATGGTAGTAATAATAATAAAAATGATGACCACAATAATAGTAGTAATAATAAAAATGATGACCACCATAATAGTAGTAATAATAAAAAAAATGATGACCACCATAATTGTAGTAATAATAAAAAAAATGATGACCACCATAATAGTAGTAATAATAAAAATGATGACCACCATAATAGTAGTAATAATAAAAATGATGACCACCATAATAGTAGTAATAATAAAAATGATGACCACCATAATAGTAGTAATAATAAAAATGATGACCACATTAATAGTAATAATCAATGTTGTAATTTTAAGGACGAAAATGAAAATGAGGAAAATACCATTAAGATATCATGCCACAATAAATACATGCAAAACGATATTAAGGATGAGAATTTTTTGAAAAAAAATATAGAGAAAGAAGATAATGAAATTGTAACTAGACATAAAAATAATGTAGAACATAAGGAACTATTAAAAAGGTATGAAAATTTTTTCATAAATAATGAAAAAATTTTTGAATCGATTACAAATAATACTACTACTACTACTAATAATAATAATAATAATAATAATAGTGAAGATATAGAATATTATTTTTTAAAAAAAGATAAGAATATAAAATATAATAATGATGAAATGAATAAAAATGAAAGAGATAAAAAAATATTAAATTGTAAAAAAATATTATGTAAATATAAATATAAAAATAATATGAATGGACAATATCTAGTTAAAAATACAAATTGTATATATTTAAAACATTTAAATGATATTTTTATATCTTTAAATATTATTCTTTCTGAACATGATTTATTAAATATAGCTAATAGTATAGGTATGACTAGTTCACCATTATATTGTGTTGATATAATAAAAAATTTAATATATGAAGATAATATGATAGATACATTTTCTTTTTTTCATCCAAATATAAATGGTAAATTTACATGTTGGGATACATATCGTCAATGTAGAGTACATAATGAAGGTTCAAGAATTGATTATATTTTTATGGATTATATTTTATATGAACAATTTATTAAAAGAAATACTTATCTTTATGAATCTCCTACAATATTAAATGATGAATTATATGAAATGTTAAAGCAAAAAAAAAAAAAAAAAAATTCTTTAAATTATGATGATATAAATTCTTTTGAGTCTAATCAATATTATGCTAATTATTTTAATAAAATAAAAACAAAGCAAAAATATTTTTTATCAAATGATAATATAAATGATACATTGAAAAAAAAAAAAAAACAAGAAAAAGATGAAGAATACGATGAACAAAAATTGGAAGATCATATTTTAGATACTGAATTTTATAATTTTCAATTTAATATATCAACTTATATAGGTTTTATTTATACCTCACCAAAATTAAGTGATCATATAGCAATCAAGTGTACATTTATTAAAAATTATAATAAGAAAAATAAAATTATTATTAAATTATGTTCTTCACGTTTTAATATTATACTCAATTATTTATGTTCATCAATTCATCAATATATTATGTACTTACCTCTATTTTTAATTAATCCTTCTCTATTTTCTTTAACTACATATACTTTATTAGATCATGTTCATTTATATGATGGCGTGTGTCCAAATATATTGAATACACAACCTCACAAAAAAACAAATAAAATTACACAATACTTTACAATAAAAAAAAAGAAATAATAAAAAATAAAAATAAATAAATAAATATATATATATATATATATATATATATGTTTCATATTAATTATTTTATTTTATTTTATTTTATTTTATTTTATTTTATTTTGTTTTATTTTGTTTTGTTTTGTTTTATTTTGTTTTTATTTTTTTTAGTCCTAATATAACATGTTTTCGTACAAAAATATAATATAATATTTATACATATTATATACTCTCTTAATCTTTTTATTTAATTTTTTCAAGAGACTATAGAATATACTCAACTATAATATTATGATACTATATGGCTTGTTCATATAATAATAAAAATTATAAATTATATATATATATATATTATTTATTTATATTATGCCATAATGTATTATTCTCTCTATATTTTCACCACAAAGATTTTACATATATGAATTGTTATACACACTTATATATTTTAACACATGACCATAATGGATAGAAATAAAAAATTAAATATTAAATATTAATAATTAAATAGTAAAAATTAAAAATAGTTATTTTATTTTTATAAACATCTTTTATGACATTCTTCTAAAGAAATCGAAAATATAAAAAAATTAAAAAAATCAGAAAAATAAAATAATATTTCATTAGGAGAATGTATATAATATCATTATTCAACGGATAAAAGGATTATATAAAAAAAAAAAAAAAAAAAAGAAAAAACATATATATATAATAATATTTTTATTTATTTATTAACTTGAAATTGAATATAATCAATTAATTATTTGTGACATTAACAGATTGTATCATCTTTTAAGAAATTATATTTTGACCATGTTAAAAGTTAATGATTTGTAAAATATATATATATATTTTTTTTTTGGTATATATAAAAAACATACAACAGAGAAAAAAATATAATATATAAAAAAAAAAAAAAAAAAATTAATAAAATAAATAAGAATTAAAAAAAAAAATTCATATTAAAAAAAAAAAAAAAAGAAAAAAAAAAAAAACATTATGATTTCCTATTCATGTGTTGTTTGTTTTATTGTTTTTGTATTTCATGTGAAGGCATATTCCAAAAATAAGGTTCTTAAATATGCTAAACCAGGTACGATATAACTGTAAATAAATAAATAAATAAATAAATAAATGTGTTTATATATATATAATTACATGTTTATTGTAATAGTACAAGATATATAGTTAAACATTTATCTATATAAAATGTGTATGAACTTTTGGTGTAGGTTTTATTACAAATGAAATTGATATAGGGGCGTACGCAAAGAGAAGAGGTATAGCAAAAAATAAAATATAATAAAATAAATAAATACATATATTCATATTTATATATTTATATATACACACTATTATTATATTTTTAGGAAAAAGTAGACTAGGTAGTCTACACAACTACGGATATACTTCTACCAAGTCTCTAGATAGCCAAATTGAAGAATTGAGAGAAAAGGTTGTATCAAAAAATAAAAACGAACCAGAATTTCTTCAAGCGTTTGAAGAAGTATTATCATGCTTAAAGCCAGTGTTTAAAAAAGACAATGTATATATAGGAGTATTAGAAAATATAGCTGAACCAGAAAGGGTAATACAATTTCGAGTACCATGGATTAATGATAAAGGAGAACATAAAATGAATAGAGGTTTTAGAGTACAATATAATTCTGTATTAGGTCCATACAAAGGTGGTTTAAGATTTCATCCAACAGTTAATTTAAGTGTTATTAAATTTTTAGGTTTCGAACAAATTTTTAAAAATAGTTTAACTACACTTCCAATGGGTGGAGGTAAAGGAGGATCTGATTTTGATCCAAAGGGAAAATCAGAAAATGAAATTTTAAAATTTTGTCAATCATTTATGACAAATTTGTTCAGATATATTGGACCTAATACTGATGTACCAGCTGGTGATATTGGTGTAGGAGGTAGAGAAATTGGATACCTATTTGGACAATATAAAAAATTAAAAAATTCATTTGAAGGTGTATTAACTGGTAAGAATATAAAATGGGGAGGAAGCAATATTCGAGCTGAAGCTACAGGTTATGGTGTTGTTTATTTTGCTGAAAATGTTTTAAAAGATTTAAATGATAATTTAGAAAATAAAAAATGTCTAGTTAGTGGAAGTGGTAATGTTGCTCAATATTTAGTGGAAAAACTTATCGAAAAAGGTGCTATAGTTTTAACAATGAGTGATAGTAATGGTTATATTCTTGAACCTAATGGATTTACAAAAGAACAATTAAATTATATTATGGATATAAAAAATAATCAAAGATTAAGATTAAAAGAATATTTAAAATATTCCAAAACTGCCAAATATTTTGAAAATCAAAAACCATGGAATATTCCATGTGATATTGCTTTCCCTTGTGCAACACAAAATGAAATTGATGAAAATGATGCTGACTTGTTCATACAAAATAAATGCAAAATGGTCGTAGAAGGTGCAAACATGCCAACACATATAAAAGCTCTACACAAATTAAAACAAAATAATATCATTCTATGTCCATCCAAAGCTGCTAATGCTGGAGGAGTAGCTGTAAGTGGACTAGAAATGAGTCAAAACTCTATGAGATTGCAATGGACACAACAAGAAACTGATATTAAGTTACAAAATATTATGAAAAGTATTTATGAACAATGTCATAATACTTCCAAAATTTACCTGAACGAGTCAGATTTAGTTGCAGGTGCTAATATAGCTGGATTTTTAAAGGTAGCTGACTCGTTCCTAGAGCAAGGAGGTTTATAAGTATAAACATATATATATATATATATATATAATAAAATAAATACAATCATTGGGATATGTACAAAAAAAAAAAAAAAATTACCCACATTGACCTTGTTCACTTTAAAATAAAATAAACTAAATAAGTACAACATGTATATGTAAAAAAATTATATAAATTGTTAATAATTATATATTCATATATATTTTTTTTCACACACACATATATATATATATATATATTTAATAAATTGATATAACTGTTTTATATTATTATTATAAAAACAACTTCATGTATTTATCATACAATTTATAGGTTTATATATATATATATATAATATTTTAATTTAATAATATTTTATTTATTTAATTTCTTTTTATATTTTAAATAAATTTTTTAATATTTCTATTATTAATTTATTTTTTTTGTTTATAATATATAATTTATTATTATATTTTTTTTAATACTATAATTAACATATCAAAAAACTCCCTCTTAATAATTAACATTAATAATATATATATATATATATATATATTTTATATATGTATATTTAAATACCATTTTTATTTATTCATTTGGAAGACTTTGTAAGAATATTTATTTAAAAAATTATTATCCAGTGTATTCTTATTTTCCGTTTGTGCATTCAAAAAAAAAAAAAAAAAAAAAAATATATAAAAATAATATATAAATCAAAAAAAAAAATTTTTAAATATATATATTGTACTGTATGTCATATATATATATACATATAATATGTAGTAAGCTTTCCACACAAATGCGCAAAAAAAAAAAAAAAAAAAAAAAAAACACACATAAATATATAATAAAAAATGGACTTAAATATCACACATTATACTCGTTTTCCTATATATAGACCAATGTGTATATAAAGCATTATACATTACTATTATATATATAATATATATTTGTATTTTTTTTATTTTTATTTTTTTGATGTTTTATTATTTAAATTCACATATAATGAATTTTTTCTTATTTTATTTCACGAATATTATCATGAATATATAAGATGAAAAAATATGAAATATAAGCATTTATTAAGTAATATAAGGAAAGAAATAAAAAAAATAACATAAAAAAAATATATATATATATAATATGTATACATATACATATATATATTTAACTTACATACATTATATATATATAACATCAAAATATAGAAAATCAAATATTATTACGTAAAGGTTTAAAAATATAAAAAATAAAATTTTTATTAAACTTATAAGAATTATAATATTAAAATAAAAGTAAAAAAAAAAAAAAAATAATAAAAATAATTATATATATTTTTTTTTTCACCATATCAAATATATAATATATATATATATATATATTTATTTATTTATTTATTTTTATTTTTTTTATTTATGGACAGAAATAATTCATACATATCATTGTAGATAATAAATTTACTTTTCATTATTCTTACAATTTTTCATTAAAAATAAATTTAATTTAATTCAAATAATTTTTTTATCTATATTTCCTTTATTATATATATATATATATATACATATACGTATGCTTATATAAATGTACACGTCAGTATAATTCTATTAGTCTGCCTAAATGCATGACATTAATTTAAAACTACAAAGTTATCAGATATATATGGGTGTATAGGAATAAAAGTGTGTGTATATGCATATAAAGACACATAAATAAAAGCAAACAAGCATATATATATAGATAGATAGATACATATATTTATTTATTTATTTATTTATTAATTTTTCCACAACCATCCACATGTTTATAATATTTGTTTACACATATATTTTTTTCTCGTATTGTTCTATGTAATAATATATATCTCATAGAAAAGTAAAAGAAAGCACACATACATATATATATGTCTGTGTGCATATATATATGCCCTCGTTGAACTACTCCCACACATATATTTATATATAATATTAATATTTAATAGGAATCCGGAAAAGTGTTGTTATATATATATATATATATATTTATTTATATATTTATTTATATTTATTTATATATATTCAAAATTTTGGTAAAGAAAAAAAAAGGATGGCAGAAAGCAGTTATAGGGATACACAATTATTCAAACCCAATGGTGTGAATATCTTTGACAGCAATCTTGGTATGAACAACAAATTAAGTGAGAATATAAGTGCAGAAGAATTATTTCAGTCAAAAAATATATACCGAGATGTAAAATCGAAGGTTATTCCTGGTCCTATAAAAACAACTACAGTTGAGAAAGTAACAAAAATACCTAAGATAATATTTCGTGAAAGACAAAAAGATATAGTAAAGAAAGAAAAAAAAATTATTCATAAAGAAGTTGAGATAGAAAAAATTGTTGAAGTTATTGAAAATAAGGATGAAATTGTATATAATGAAGTGAAAGTACCAAAATATATAGATGTTCCTATACTTCAACCAAGACAAGAAGTTCATTATCAACAGATATCAAAGAATGTTCCACGAGGAGTAGAATTAGTTATTACACAAACTTTAGAAGTACCTAGAATTAAACCTAAATATGTAGAAATACCTGTACCTATATATGTACCTTGTTATATTGAAGTACCAATACCTGCACAATATATTCCTATTGAACAAAATGATGATAAGGAACATTTTACATCTGGTATATCAAATGCATCTAAACTTTCTAAACATCCACATATGCAAAACAATTCTATGGAATTCCCACATCATTATAATAACCCTTATGTGATGAATCCTAATTTAAATATGAACGATGACAAATCTGTATGTGCTAGTTCTAAAGCTTCCATACAAAATATTTCTTCTGAACAAAAAAATGTAGAAAAAATGGTCATTGCTGGGAATTTATAATTATATTGGAATGTTCAAAAAAAATGTATGTACTACGTATATATGTATGTACTTACGTATATATGTATGTACTTACGTATATATGTATGTACCACGTATATATATATGTACCTGTGAATTTTTTTTTTTTTTTTTTTTTTTTTTTTATATATATATTGCAAATATGGAAAAAAATAAAACAAAATAAAATTAATTGGATAAATAAATAAATAAATATATATATATGAACCTTCGTTTATACCTTATAATTAATTATTTTGAAAGACATTAAGGGATGGATATAAAATTGAAGCACATTTCACATTTATAGATAAATTAGACTTGATATAAAAATATATAACCTTAATTTTTTATTATTCACACAATAAATATATATATATATATATAATTTTTTAATGCTACTATTTTATATATATCAAATTTTTTTTATCATTTTTATATTCGTGAAATTTTTTTTATTTGCTCCTTTTCCAGTGTTTAACAAAAGTTTTGACTTTTATTAAACGTTTCAAAAAAAAAAAAAAAAAAAAAAAAAAAAATATATATATATATATATATATATATATATATATATATATATATACATATATATATTAATATATTTTTATATTGTATATAACTTAACGATATGGTAGGATATGAGAAAAATGTTCCTTCGTCCTGAATTCCAAGTTCCTTATTGAAGTACTATATAAAAAGTAAACTGTAACAATTTATTTTTTCGATATATAGATACTTCTAGTCATTACGAAGAAAAGATATTATAATACAAACTTGATAAATATATATTTATTGTTTATATTTCCATAAAGTTTTTTTTTTTTTTTTTTTTTTTTTTTTTTTTTTTTTATAGTTGAAAAAAAATATTAATTTTAAAACTAAAATTTATTATGTACATATTGCATTTGTTAAAATTAGAAAACAAAAAAAAATATATATATAAAATAAATATATATAATAAATATATAAAATAGATATACATACATATGTTCACATATATATATATAACGTGTGTATGTTCATTCCTTGTAATATTTTTTGGCATGAGCTGCATATGCCTCTGGTGAGACAGCCTCAACCACTATAGGCATAAATCCATGCAAGGTGCCACACATTTCAGAACATTGACCATAATATACTCCTTCTCTTAATATAAAAGTTGTAATTTTATGTAAGCGTCCAGGTATAGCATCAGCTTTTATTCCTAAACTAGGAATAGACCATGAGTGTATAACATCTGTAGCTGTTACTAGAAATGATATATGTGTTCTTGTAGGTAATGTTAATCTTTTATCTACTTCTAATTGTCTTAACATACCAGGTTGTAAATCTTCATCTGTTACCATATTTGATTGAAAAACATAATATTTTGGTATTTTTTCTGGATCTTCTAAATATTTCTCAGGTATTGGATAATCTTCTGCTCTTACATTTTCTGCTTGTACAATTTCTTGGTCATTTATATTTCTTAATAAAAATTTATTTTCTGTTAAAGCAATATTTTTATTAAATCCTAACCAACTTTTAATCTTATCCATTTTTTCCTTTTTTAAAAATATATATGTAATAAAAATGTGTGAGTATTATATAAAAAAATATTTATATTGTACATCATATGTTATAAAATTGATTAACACGAAATGGAAATAAATAAAATATTTATTATTTTGTCAAAAAAAAAAAAAAAAAAAAAAAAAAAAAAAAAAAATAATATATATTATATATATACATAATACATTATCTTTATATAGTTAATACCATCCGCACGCATTTATATTTTATTTTAAGTAGATTCATTTTTATAAAAAAAATTAAAATATATATAAATATATATGCGCACTGATATAATTATTATCCTTCGTTTATTTATATTATATATATATATATATTTTTTTTTTTTTTTTTTTTTTTTTTTTATAAATGTGTAAAATGTTATATTTTTATTAAAAGGATACACTTCATAATTATATATATATATAAAATATATTTGTTAATATATATTTGTAAATGAAAAAAAAAAAAAAAAAAAGAATACAAATATGTTTATGTTTATATAAGTAGGAACATATAAAAATAAAAATATAAATATGAACATAAAAAAATATATATATATATATATATATATATATATATAATATATATATATTTTTATATTTGGTTAATATTAAATTGAATTATTATAATAAATATAATGAAAAGGTATTTTTGCTTTATTCCTATTTATTTCAAGTACTAAAAATATATATGTAATATATATATATATATTTTAGACATTATATAATTATGGTCCTAAAAGAATATTTCTTTCTTTTGTTTTTTTTTTTACGGCTTAAATTTTTTTCTGTAATTTAAAAATGTTTTTTCTGTAACACTTGGTAAAGGTAATTCTACATAAAAAGGTTCTCTTCCTTTTTTTGGTCCTTTCAACATGGGGTTATTAAATTGTTTATATTTTTCTATTAATTCTGGGTTAATAATAATTTCATCATCATCATCTTCTTCATTCTCTTCATCATACCACTAAAATATAAAATATAAATAAATAAATAAATATATATATATATATATATATATATACATATATATATATTATTTTATTTTTTCTTACATATTGTTGGGGAACATGACCAGTGTCAGCAAAGTCAGGAAGAAGGTGATCATTTTCATCAAGCAGATTTAACCTTTTTGCTATATTAAAGTACTTTCTAAAATTCCTTCGATTTTTTTTCATTTCTTCATATATGAATTTAATTTTATTATATCCTACAGGTTTGGCTGGTCTTAGTTCTCCTGGTCTATCTATAAATTCGATATAAGCCAAAGGTGCTGAATCTCTTAAACGTAATTTCCATTGATTAATAATTCTAGTAAAAAAAAAAGGTCTATGTCTATATAATGGCACATAAAATTCGTATAATCTTCTTCTTCCTTGTGCTGTTCTTAACATACTTTCTACTTTTAAATTATTTTCTACATTATCTTTTTTAGCCAAATAAATTAATTCCTCAGCATAACCTTGTAACTCTTTTGCTTTTGTTAATGTTGTTTCTATCCTTCCATATTTTAATAATTCATTCAATTGGTTTTTAATACTATCCCATTTATGATGTGGCTGTTTATGAGCTCTTCTAAATAACCTCCTCCTCACACCTAAGTTTACGAATTTAAGGGTCGAAGTATATCCCATATCTTATTCACTTGCTAAAACATTTACACATACATATATATATATATATATATATATATATACTTATATGTATTCATGTATTTATATTTTTATATTGTTGACCCTTTATAAACACACCTCTTCTTTTTTTTTTTTTTTATCTATAAAATATTTATGTTTCTTCTTTAAAAGTAACTTCTCTATTATAAGCATAAGTATGAGGATTCATTCTGTATGACTATACTT
>NC_041706.1:1154524-1237024 GCF_900097015.1 Plasmodium sp. gorilla clade G2
AAGAACACACCTCTGTTATACCAAGACACAATGAACGATTTAGGTGATGGTTTACAAAATATGGATACACTTCGTTTAAATAGAAATGGGAATAGTGGAAACGGGAACAAGAATAAGACGAATGGGAGTAAAGGTGTTAAAGGTGAATCTGAGAAGAAGAAAGAAACAAATGGTCATGATGATTATGTGAAAGAATCCTTAAATAGAATGTTAGAATCTCATATAGATCAATATTTTAAGGGTTTGGATTATTATAAGAATAATCCTAAATGTAAAATCGATCCAAAGATTCATTTACATGGTTCTGAAGAAATAGAGAATTACATAGTGAAAGAAAAAATATTTGTTACAACATATTTTCAATATATTGATGTGTATGAAAATGCTATAAATGTAGATGAAGATTTGGAAAAAGAAGAAATAGTATATGTAGAAGTACCAAAATATGTAACAAAATATAAACCCAAAATTGTTACAAATATAATTGAAAAGACTATAGAAATACCAAGTGGAGAAGAAATTAAACAACCTAAATATAATACTGTGAATGTACCTTATGTTATACCAAATCTTGTAGAAAATGAAATATTAGTGGTATTAAAAAAAATCATACAACCAGAAATAGAAATAACAAATGAAGAATTAGAAATAGAAGTTGAAAAATATATACCTCGTTTAGTACCAGTCAATGTATATGTACCTCGTTATTTTGGTATTTCTGCTAAGGCAAAAGGTGAACCAGAAGAATCTGTTAGATATGTAGATTTAACACAAGATCAAATAGATGAATTAATGAAAGAATTAAATCCTCATCTTAATGAATTAAAAGTATTTAATGAAACACAACTTAAACGAATGGATGAATATATGCGTGAATCACAAATGCAAGCAAGAGCACATAATTTCGAACCACCACAACCACAACTTATTACTTATGATGAAAGTGGACACTGTCAAAGTTATGATTATTCAGAATTTCATAGATTCAAGGAAACATGTATAAAGGAATTAACACACTAATCAGGCATATATACATGAACATTAACAAAAAAAAAAAAAAAAATATCATATACATATAAATATAAATATACACATATATATATATATATATATTTTATACTTATAATAGACAACATTATAATATGATAATCAAGTAATACATTTATATTACATTCATATATATACAAACACATATAAGAAAATATTATATATCATTAAATTATATATATATATATGCATACATTTTTTTCTTATATAATTTTTTCCCTTTTACATTCAAAATTATTTTATATCACCATTGAATAATAATTGAAAAAAAAAAAAAAAAAAAAAAATTAATATCCAAGCATAATTTTTTACAGTCAATTTATCACTTAATATCCAATAGTATAAGCACATATTATAAGTGCCCATGATATATTTCTATTTATTTATTTATTTATTTATTTCATTTTTTTTTTTTTTTTTCTTTAACAATATTTATGATTTAACTAATATCGTACATACATATATGATAATTTATGTGAACTCCTACAAATATGTAGTACATTAAAAAATAATACCTTTCCTCTTATTTCAATATGATAAAAATATAATATATATATATATATATATATTTTTGGTGGGTTAAATAAAGTTCTTTTATTCAAACTTATATATTTAAAAAAAAGAATAATTATAAAGGTTGTTCTTATAAATATATACAGATAATCAATATTTTAAATAAACTATACGATTAACATTTATGGATATAAAAAGTTAATTCTTAAAATTTAATTATACTAAAACAAAAATGGACACATTTTTTTGTCTTTTTTTTTTTTTTTTTTTTAAATATAAAAAATTTTGGTTATGTATACAATATTATGAATATATGGGTAATCATATGGATGCTTTAAAAAATGTATATTTTTAATTATAAAAAAAAAAAAAAAAATTTATAAAAGGCATAGAATGTGTATCATATAAAGGTGTTTCACTTAAAAATATATATATATATTATAATATAGAAATATATTTTTAATATATTAAAAATATGTTTAATTAACTTATCAATTTTAAGAAAACAAAACTTAAATTTTTTTTATAAACATAAATGAAAAAATGCATACATGGATTTGTCAAATTAAAAAATTAAAATTATGACTAAATATTATAATGAATAGATATTTAACAACAATATTAACAAATAAAAAATAATAAAACAAAACAAAGAATAAAAAATCAATTTAATTATATAACAAAAAAAAAATAAGAAGAAATAAGAAAAAGGAAAAATATTAGTAATGAATATAAAAGTATGAAAATGTTAGAATATAACCAAATGAATATATACATATATTATATATATATATATAAAGGATATACAAATAAAACATATTTTAAAATTGAAAAAAAAAAATATTTTTTTACATATAGTAAAATATATATATATATATATATATATATATATATATATATATATATATGTGTATGTATTAATTTATTAACAGGTACTTAAAAATTCAATATCGTAATTATTTCGTTGTACCAAATTGGGAATATTAAATAAGCCTGTATTTATTTTTTTCATATTTATATAATATAAGGGAATGTTCTTCTCACTTTGTTTCATAGGATTTGTTTGAATAAAAGAATATTTCTTTATTTTTAATATATCATCTGAAAAAATATAATTTTGTTTTCCATTTAAAAAAGATACGCTATCTAATATATCTTTTTTTTTTTTTTCCTTTTTGCTCATATATTTCCAATATGAATAAGTAATAAAAAAAGAATTTTTTTTTTTTGCATTTTCTTTCATAATAGTACATACTTCTAATGAAGAATTATGAAACTTATTATTATTATTATTTTCTGTTTTATTATAACAGTAATCTGAATAATAAAATTCTTCTATTACATTTTCCTTTTGATTTTCCTTTTCTTTTACTTTTACTTTCTCATTATTATTATTATTTATATGTTTCGCTATATCATAACTTAAATGAACTATTAATAAATTATTATTTAAAATATATATTTTACAAACTTCTCTACAACCATAAAATAGAAATTCAATTAAACTATTGTATCCAAATATTAATGGATTAATATTTTGTTTATATTTTTTTAAGAATTTTTCTCGAAAAAAAAGTAAATATATACATTTTTTATGACTATTTCTTAATAAACATTCTATTTTTAATTTGGCTTCTTCTAAATTCGTAATAGCAGGAATGTCTAATTCTTTTGTATACTTATTAATACTTATATTTACATCACTCTTATTATTATTTTTTTTGGAAAAAAATAAGCCTTCATCATTTTTTAAAAAGTTCTCATAAACCTTTAAAAATGAATCCATCCTATTATCATACTCTTTTGTCATTATATTAACAGATGTATTTTCATTATAATCATATCCATATGTAGAAATGTTATTATCATCACAATACCTATGTTTATTTAAGTTTGAATAATTATCATATAAATAATTGTTCTTCTTCTTTATATAAAAAATGGATGATATAATATTCTTTGAAGAATATGCTGGAATAATTTTTTGATTTTCTTCTAATAACAAACCATTATATAAACATAATTGAATTATATGAGCTATTTTGCCTAATGAATAATCTTTGAAAAAAGGAAAATTTTTTTTTTTTAAAATATCAGCAACTTCATATATATCATTATCAAATATATCTAACACATTGGTAGTATCTACATTGTTTTCTTCATTTATTAAATTTTTTGCAGTATCATATTTTATTATTTCATCGATTTGTAAAATATTTTCTTTCTTTTCACTAGATAAGTGTTCTATGTAAAGACTCGTATCATTATTATAATTACAAATATTATTATTATTATTATTATCAATATTATCAATATTATTAGTAGTAGTAGTAGTGGTATTTTCATTTTTATCTTCATATAAATAATTCTTCTTTGATAAATCAATATTTGAATTATTAATATTCATATCATTTTTATTACAATTAAAAAATATATTTGTATAATATAGCAAAAAGCTTTTTTCTACATTTTTTATATAATAATCATTACACTGAGAGAAATAAGAAAAATTATTATAGTACATATTATATATATAGAATAATGCATTGAAACTGTTCCTTTCTTTTTTTTGTTCGTTGTTCATATCAAACGATAAAAAAGAAAAATTAAATATTTTTTCAAAGTATTTATTTTTCTCATTATTTTTTTCATTTAAATAAAATATAAATCTTTTATCAAAAAAATTTTTAATAAAAGGAATATACATAGATACATATAAATTATTATTCATATTCGATTTATTCATATTTAAAATATAGTCTATTAATTTCTTCCATACTTTTTTTGGATAAGAATTTTTAAAACATCTTGTCTTAACCCATCCTAGAAACCATTTAGGAGTTTCTCTTAATAAAACGAAAATATTATTTCTTTTTGTTCGAACTACTATATATTCATTACGTAAAGAAGCATATATATTTAAAAAGTTATATTTTATCTCCAAATTCTCATTAAAACATGTTAATCGTTTCTTTATTTTACTATAGGATGGCTTAATTTGATCCTTATATAATGTTAATAGTGTCATATGTAATATAAATTTTACTTCATTTGTTATATCACTTGGATTTATTAAATTTTTATTTTCAATAAATTCAAAATAATTCTCAATTTCTTCATATGGTTTTTCATAATATAAATTTTCTTCATCACTTGAAGATACATTACTTTTTAATCGTTCTTCCATAGGAATATATACTACCTCTTTAGGTATCTCATTTATATTATTTTCTTTTTTTTCAAAACAATGTTTATTTTTATTGTCTTCTACTACGTCATTTTTATTCTTATTTTTTCTATTATTTTTATTAATATTCTTATTCTTATGCTTATCTTTCTCTTTATTTTTGTCCTTTTCTTTATCCTTATCTTTCTCTTTATTTTTTTTCTTTTCTTTTTCTTCAACATTTCCATTTATTTTATCATCTACATAATTTATTTTCCCCATTTCTATCATATTAGATTGTTCTACTTCTTCATTTTCATCATTATTTTTTATTTTATTTCCAGCTAGTTTATTTTCTTTTTTTTTTCTTTTTTTTTTATGAACACGTGCAGGTTTTTCCTGAACATGTTCATGCTCAACATTAGTGGAGTTAACATTTTTACTATAAATATTTATATTATTTTTATTGTCTTCATATAACAAGGGTGTTATATCGTTACATTTTTTTATATTTTTAACATTATTTAGAATATGATTACCACACTGTTTATTATCTTCTTTAGAGTTTTCATTTTGTTCTGCTTTGTCGTTTATATTTTTTTCTTTTTTATTTAATTTGTTATGAGAAATGCACATATTTCTTCTATTCATGTGTTTGTTACTGGTTGAACGATTCGACATGCATTTATTATTATTATCATTATTAATATTATCATTATTAATACTATCATTATTAATATTATTATCAAAAACATCATTTTTATTAATTTTATAATTTTTGGGTTGATTATCTTTCATATGGACATCTTTTTTTGTGTCCACTTTTTTTATTTCATTTGTTTCGGATTTAAGTTTGTCGGACATTTTAAATGCAGGATACCTCAAGGGCTCATAATAAGAATATGATTGTGTATTTTTTATTTTGCCTTCATGAATATTTATTTTATTTGAATTATTTACATTTTTATTAGAATTGAGAAAATGTTTTGATTTCATATTGTCTTTATTTTGATAGTAGTTTATATTTGTTCCTAATTCTGGATCATTATTGACGTAATAAATATTATTATAACTTGCACATTTTCTATTTAGATTAATTGAAATATGTTTTTTTTTCTTATAAGTATTATTTTCTTTTAAAATATTACATACATCGACATTGTCGAAATAGACACTATTCTTTCTTTTAACATTTATTTCTTTAATATCTATTCCTGAGTAACCCATTTTTTTTTTTTTTTTACAAATAAATATTTTATCATTTTTTTTATGTCTTTATATCACTTGTTGTATTAAAAATATATATATATATATATATCCTTTTGTTGTAAAATGTAGTTAGTTTGGTTATATGTTTTTAATATATTCAAGTGAATGATCTCATAATAAATTATTATTTAAAAAAATATATTTTTTATAGATGAATAAACATTTTTGTTTTTTTATTTTCATTTAATATAAATTTGTTCATAATAAATACATGTTTTATTTTTATATGATAGCAATGAAGATATAACTATTTTAAAAGTCTATTAATTCTAAATATTAAATATATTTAATTTTTTTTTTTTTTTTAAACTAAAAAAATTAAAATAAGATAAATTTATAAATATATAAATATATAAATATATTCAAAAGAATAATTTCATAATAATATATATATATATCATTGAAAAATAAGATCAGAAAAAATATGTGCTTTTTTTTTTTTTTTTTTTTTTTTTTTTGGATTTCCTTCTACAAAAAAAAAAATTCAAATAAACATATATATATATTTAATTTATTTATAAGTTCAAATGGCCATATATATATAATATATATATTACAAAAAAAAAAAAAAATATATATATATATATATTTAATTACAAATATGACTTAAAAAAAAATTTGTTCTTTAATAATTTTCTATATTTATAAAATAAAAAAAATATATATAATTTTTTTTTATTACAAGTTTATATATATATTATATATAAAATTATTATATGCTTAAAACAAAGTATATATATATTTTATATAACTTTTATATATAAATATATGTATAGAAAGATAATAACAAAGATGAGCTTATATTTAAAATTTTGTATTTATATATATATTTTTCTTTTTTTTGATATTAAAAAAATCGTGGTTTATATATATATATATATATATATATCATTTTTTATATGAAGCTAAAATTATATATAAATATATATTATATTATTACATATATTAATAATATATATTTATAATGTTGTATATATAATTTTTTTTTTTTTTTTTTTTTTTTGCATGAATTATTAATTCATTAAAATAAATATATTATATATTTTTTAGTAGATATAAAAAAAAAATAATACATATAAAATATAATATTGTTTATAAAAAAAAACAGTTGTCCCCAATACAATGAAAATTGTTTATAAATATTAAATTTTTAATAATATATTTTTTTATAATTTTTATGTATATTTAATTATCAAATGATAATATTTTGTATATATAAAATAAAACTACTAAATATGTGTTTTTATAAAGCTAAAATTTATTCATCAATTGAACACTGAATGAATAATCAATAAAAATTTTGAACATATATATAATTATTGTTATAAATAAAAAGATTTCTATATTTTAATCATTTCCTTATATATATATATATATATATATATTTTTTTTTGTTATATTTCTTTTTTTTTTTTTTTTTAATTTTATAATGTAATAAAGGCAAGAAAAAAATGTAAAATAAAATAAAAAAAAAAAAAATAAATAAAACGAAAAAAAGGTATTCTATATATAATACAAAAATATAATTAAAAGACGGTTGTTTTCTTTTATATATATTTAATAATACTGTACAAATTTTGAGGTTAAAGGAAAAGGAAAAAAATTATTTCTTTCATTTAAAATATAAAAGTTATATTTATTATAACTATATTAAAGTAATCCTTTATTTTATATGTTTATTATTTCAATATATATATTTTTTTTTTATATTCCTTCTGATAAAATTTTGTTCAATAATTAACACATACAATATATTATATATATAAATAAATAAATATATATATATTTATATATTTGTGATATGTATGACAAGCATCTCAATAATTTTTTCCTTTCTATATTTTCTTATATATTACATATTGTAAAAAAAAAGTGTATGTTATAAAATAAAAAAAGTTGCTGCCTTTTTTTCCTGGTTCCTTTTTTTTTTTTTTTTTTTTTTCCATTAAATATATATCTACATATATATATTTATTTAAACATTAAGTCATTGTAATAAAATTTTTCTTTTGTGAGGACATTATTAAATTGATTTAATTAATAAAAATATATTTATCTATACTTATATATGTATATATATATATTTCTTTTTATATATTTATTTGTATTTTTAAAAAAATAAAACATATATATATATTATATGTATATAATAAATATGTAGGTAAAACATATGGTTATATAATAATAATTTATATATAATATATATATATATATATAATATATTATTATTTTTTTCTTTCCATATAATAATGTATTAAATTAATCTTATTATCCTATAATATTTTCTTAATAATATATATATATATATAATATATATAAATTTATTTAAAATATGTAAAATGCTTTCCATTTATTTTAATACTATATAATAAAATTATATGAATGAAGTATATAAAAAAAAAGGATTTATATTATATTATAATATAATACTACTTAACAGATATGAATAATTTATTATATACATATATACATACATAAAATGTTCATGTTGTAATTATATATTAAAAAATTAAAAGAATTTCTTATAATTAAAATAAAGAGTAAATTTTTTAAAAGTATAATATATATGTAGTATAAAATAACTGTCATTTTGTAGAGCTCTTGTAAAATTAAAATATAATATATATATATATATATATATTTATATATATTTAATAATTAATATATATTATTTATTTATTTATTTGGTATTAATTACATAAAATTATGTATGAAAAAATAAATTAAAAAGGGAAGGCATATATATATTTATATATATATTTATATATGTATATTACTTCATTTGTTTGTTATATATTAGATAATCATTTATATAATTTTCATTTTATTTTTCTGTGAATAATTTAGAATATGGCTGTTTTAAATAAAAATCGAAGGAAGGTCGATAACAAATTTATTGGACGTAGTTTAATGCGCAATAAATTAAGACATAAAGAGATATCTGATAATATTTTATATTCTCAAATTGGAAATGATAATGATGCTGTAAAAAAGAATAAGCAATTATCAGTTTTAAATAAAGACTCTTTAGACGATTTTTTAGATAACCAATTAATTATTAATAATATACAAGTAAGTAAAGTATTTCTTAAGAAATATGAAATAAAAGAAAAAAAAAATTATGGTGCGAATAAATTTAAGACCAAAGAAAATATTCAGAATATTGTTTTGCCTATACCAGGAAGAGCTGTATTTTTAAATAAAGATGATAAAATACATATTCTTATGAAAAAGAAAGAAGAAAATGAAATGGAAAAAAAAAGGAAAAAAAAAAAAAATTATAAAAATAAAATTAGTTTTTTAATGAGTGGAAAAAGTCTTATACCACTTAATGTAAGAACACCGAAAGGGGATTCTTCTGAGAAGACCAAAACAAAGAAGATTAAAAAGAAAAATTTAAATGGAATTAATTCTAAAGGTGGTGATGATAATAAGGATGGTAATGATATGGATGATAATGATGATAATGATGATAATGATGAGAATGATGAGAATGATGAGAATGATGAGGATGATGATAATGACGATAATGACGATAATGATGATAATGATGATAATGATGATAATGATGATAATGACGATAATGACGATAATGATGATAATGATGATAATGACTATAATGATGATAATGACTATAATGATGATAATGACTATAATGATGATAATGACTATAATGATGATAATGATGATAATGATGATAATGATGATAATGACTATAATGATGATAATGATGATAATAACCATAGTGGCGATAACTTCGATAACATTAATAAGAATGATTATAATAATAGTGATGAAAATTCTTGTGTTGAAGACTTTGAAATAAACGATAGAGATAAAGAGAGAGAAGATAATACATATAATTATGACAATGATTATAATTATAAATATTTATATATATATGAAAAGTTAGGTGAAAAATATAAAATGTCCAATAGAGATAATAATAATAATTTGAATAAAGATATTATAGATAAATATGAACATGAATATTTTATTGAATGGAGAAAATTATTAAGTGAAATCGAAGAGAAAGAAGGATATTTTGTAACTCCTTATGAAAAGAATATTGAATATTGGAAACAATTATGGAGAGTTATTGAAAAAAGTCATGTATTATTTTATATTATTGATGTAAGGAATCCTTTATTTTTTTATTGTAGAGGATTAGAATATTATATAAAAAAAGTGGATAAAAGAAAAAAACTTATTCTTATATTAAATAAAGCTGATTTTTTAACATATGAAGAAAGGAAAATATGGGCTGAATATTTTGAAAAAAAAAAAGTACACTTTGTTTTTTTCTCAGCCCTAAGAGAATTATATCATCAAAATAAAGTAACCATTGAAAATATGACAAATGATATGATACAAAAAAGGGAAGATTTTATGGGAGACATATATGATGATATTAATCATCATATTAATAATAATAATAATAATGATCATCATCATAATGATGATAATATAAATAGTGGTTTAGATTTTCTTAACAATATAGATGAAGAAAAAAAAGATATTATTAATGTAGGTTATGGTAATTTAAGTTATGAACAAAAAAAAAATGATAATACAGATATATTAAGTGTAAATGATTTAATAAATTTAATTATAAAAATAAAAAAAGAAATAAAACAATATTATCATGATATAGAAGTAGAAACATTTTCTTCCATACCAAAATTTATGATAGGATTTATAGGCTTTCCAAATGTAGGAAAAAGTTCCATTATAAATTGTTTAATTGGTAAAAAAAAAGTAAGTGTAAGTCGTCAACCAGGTAAAACAAAACATTTTCAAACAATAACATTAAAACACTTTCCATTTTCTTTATGTGATTGTCCAGGATTAATATTTCCATCTTTAGTTTTTAATAAAAATGATTTAATAATAAATGGAGTTTTTTCAATTGATCATTTTAAAGGAGATGTAGTATCACTAGTTCAAATTATTTGTAATATCATTCCATTTCAATTATGTAATAATTATAAAATAGATACTAATATTATTCATGAATATTTAAATGATAAAGGTCATATCTCATATTTCTTGGATGCATCTGAATTTTTAAAAAAATTCTGTACCTTTAGAAAATTTGTTTCAGGAGGTAAAGGTGGTCAATTAAATTTTAGTCATGCTACTAGAATAATAATACATGATTTTATATCTGGAAAATTATTATATAATTTTTTGCCTGATTATTTTAAGCAAACATCTGATATTTATTTTAAAAATTATATCCACAAGACAGACATGGACAACATTTTGGATAATGAATTGCTAATGGTAGGTTTTAAGATTTTTCAGATGTATTATTTAATATGTAATTTGTTGTATATAATATATATGTTCATGTGTCAATATATAAACGTGTTCAACATATGATACTACATACACATAAATATATGTATACATATATATATATATATATATATATATGATATATCCTTGTAGTGTTCATCTTTCATTTTTCTGTAACTATTGTAGTAATATCCTTATCTCTTTTTATGTATTCATTATAAAATTTCAACACAACACTTTAACCCCTTCCCCCTCTTTATAATTTTTATTTTTTAGGAAGGCAATACGAATGAGGAAATTTTAACCACCAAAAGGAAATTTCGATACATGCAAAAAAAAATGATGAAAGGGAAAAACGTGATAAAATACGACAACATGTGATACTATTGATTGTAATATTTTATATGATACTAACATGATGGAATGAAAAATAAAATAACATTATAATATATATTAAATATATATATATATATATATATATATATATATATATATATTTTTTAATATATAGCAATAAATATCATGAGTAAGAAGACAAGTGAATATTTTATGTACATATGTGTATCACAACTGAAATAATCAGAAAGAGACCAATTAGAATTTAAGGGATATAATTGTTTGTAATTATATTCAGGTAAAGGAGTAAAACTTGTAGCAGTAGTCATGGTATTAAAACTTGGAGTAGTCGCAGTTGTGTTTGTTTGTGTATGCTTTTTTTTCTCTTCATTCTCTGTTTTTGTTTTAGTGCAATATACCTATAATAAAAAATAAAAAGAAGAAAATAAAAAGGAGAAAATAAAAAATATATGCAACAGATGGTATATTAATTTGTAACAACATATATATATATATATATATATATATATATATTTTAATTTATATGTTTGATATTTTTAGTGTTTAATTTTTTATTCGTTTGGACCCTTATGGGTTTAGAATTTTTTACCTGAACACAAGAATTAAATAATATCTCCTCACAATTTTTACATGTTAATATTACTTCATAACCTGATCGAAAAAAATTCAAAGGCTCGTCTTCTATATATTTAATTTTCACAGGTACCTTTAATGTCATTTCTATTAAGGAACGTTTTTTAAACATTTTTCCTTCCCATTTTAAAGAGTTCTTACACGATTTTACAATGATATTATTAAAAAAAGCTTCTATATGTAATTTTTGTTTTTTTGGTATGATTTTTTGTTTTAATTTTGTAAAGAAATTTTTGATTTTTAATTTATGCTTATTATTAGACTTTTTTTTTTTTTTATCATTTTTATTATTTTTTTTATTATTACTAATATAACTATAACTATTATTATTATTATTATTATCATCATCATTATCTTCTTCGTCTTCATTTTCTTTTTCATTTTCATTTTCATTTTCATCGTCATCCTTACGATAACGTTTCTTACTTTTATTTTCATAATTATCTTCATTATCTTCTTGTTGGTTACTTTCATCATATGAATCAGCTTCTTCATTTTTACTTTTATTCTTTTTATTTTTTCTTTTAAAAAAGGAAAATAATTTTTTTTTTTTTTCTTTTTTTTGTTTTTTTTTCTGTGGTTCTTCCTCTTCGTCATTAGAATATTCATCGTCCCCTTCATCACCGTCTTTTCCTTTTTTTCTTTTGAATACTTTTTTGAATATATTTTTAAAAAAACCACGTTTGGATTTATAATAATTTTCCATTGAATCACCTTCTAATTCGTCTACGTTGTAATATTCAAAAAAATTGTATTCTGTAGTATGTGGAATATGTGTTGATAATATTTTATTTTTTCTATTTCGATTATATATATATTTTTTTTTTTTTTTATTATTATTATTTATTTTGTTTAATGGATTATAAATATTTTGGTTGTTTTTATTTAATAGTTGTATATAAGCATATTTATTAAAATCTTTATTATTATCGTTATTATTTTGTGATGACATATAATTATATGATTGATTTGAATCTTTATTTTTGTTTCCATATTCATCATTATAATTTTCATTATCATAATCATCTTCTGATAAGTTATTTTTATGTTTATTTTTTTGTCCATATGAATTATATTCATCATTTTCATTATCTTCATTATCTTCATCATCATCATCTTCAGTAGATTTTGGTTTTTCTTTATTTGAATTATTATTATTATTTGTATTATTATTATTATTACTACTATCAGTACTACTATTATGATTATTTAGTATACTTCGTTTACTAGGATCTGTATATATTTCATTTTTATTCTTTACAATTTGTAAGATTAATTTAATATATATTGTAGCTATACCATCTTCAGATATATGACATTTATTTAATTTATTTTTAAGATATTCTTCATATTTGTTAATATTAATTTTTAATCTTCTATATATAACATTTTCTTCTTTTTTTTCATTTTTTTTATTGCTTACCATTTCTTGGATTTTTTCTTCTTCATTTAAGAAGGAATATGTATATGTATCTACCATATTATTTATATCTATTTTGTCGTTTTGTTTTTTATTTATATTTTCATTTTGATTTCTTTTCATGTTTATGATGTTATATTGAATTAATGAGGGTTCAAGTGGCTCCAGAGGACAAGACGAATTCTTTTTATTATTATTTATATATATACGTTGTTTCGTTTTTTTTTCCATATTCTTTTCTTTTCTATCTTTAGATGATAATTTATTATGTGTAAAAGAAGTGTGAAAAGATATATTAGAATATTTTTCTAAAAATGAATCTGTATCATTATTTGTTTTATTACTATATTTTTTTTTTTTATTATCATCTTCATCATCTTCTTCATTTTGATCATCTTCTTCCCCTTCATCATCAACATCTTCTGTTTCTTCATTATCTTCATCCGATTTTTTTTTTTTTTTATTTAAATTATTTTCTTTTGTAGATCTTTTATTGTCTTCTTCATCATCTTTATTATCACTTTCTTTATCTTCCTTCTTTTTGTCCTTCCTATCATCATCATCGTCATCTTCTTCACTTGTGTTATCTTTATTATTATTATTATTATTATTATTGTTGTTCTCTTTATTTGTGTTGTCATTTTTATGGTTTTGTTTGCTCTTTATATTTTTGCTTGATTTATCTAAAGGAATTTTGAAGCTGTCATAAGAAGTCTGTTTAAAATCTTCTAAGAGTCCTTCATATAAATTTTCATAAGTATCTAGAGAAGAATAAAAACAAATATTTGGACTTTTTGAATGTGTCTTCTTACACTTTTTACAAATAAAACCTTTGAGACAATCATCATCATTACTTTGATGACCATTATTTGTTTGAGATGAGGAATTATTTTTAATAATGTCTTTATAAGATGAACATCCAGCAGCTTCACAAGTATGCATATTTGTTGATATCGTTTTATGTGTATCTACATGTGCAGCATTATTTTGTTGTGGGATCATCAAATTCGGAATCATATGGCTAGCTACACTTGTAGGTAAAGGGGTAGCCAAACTAGATACTAAATTTGTAGCAATATTATTTGTCACGATATTAGAAACATTAGTAGATTTATTTGAATTTACATTTTGTAGAAAAAAATAAATAAATAATACAAAAATTCTTCTTCTCTTAGAACTTACAAACATTGTTATAAATTATGGGAAATACCGCAAAAAAAAAAAAAAAAACACACATTTTATAACCATAACAAAAATAAAATAAATTAAATTAAATATTAATAAAAAAATATATATATATGTATATATATATATATATTAATTATAATAGAACATGTTTACTAATTGTTATCATCACATTAATGCTTTAAAAAAAAATAAATAAAAACATTTTTACAATTATTTGGAAAATATTAAAAATATATATACATAATAATATGTATGATTTTAATTAGACATATAACAAATATGTGTATAAGTATTAAAGATTATAATTTTTTTTTTAAAACATAGATATGTATATATATATATATATATATATATATATATAATATATATTTTTTTTGTACTCCATATAAATGAACCCCTACATTATTATTTACCATTTTTAGATATATATATATATATATATGAAAATACACCCATTACTTTTTTTTTTTTTTTTTTTTTTTTTTTTTTTTTTTTAATTTACTTATTTTTTATAATTTATTAGAGAACAATATATATACAAGTCAAAAAAAGTGTTAGTATTTTTTTTAATTCCTGCACCGTTCATGCACTTGCAGAACATCCACATTTTTTTTTTATACTATATGAAAAATACACTTAAGAAATTACATATTTAAATATATACATAATATTAATATATATATTATATATGTGTTCACGTTTGTATCCTATACACTAAAATTTTTTTAAGTAAAAAATATTATTTTTTTTTTTTTAGGTGGAAGAAAATATTTTCCTAATTAATCCTTTAAAAAAAATATATATATATATATATTTATATGTAGTTAAATTGAGATAATAAAAGTAGATTATATATATTATTAAACAAGTTTAAAAGTGGACACGCAAAAAATATGTATTTGTTATATATGTCCTCTTTAATTTATATGCCTTTTATATTTACCATATAATATTCAAAAAAAAAAAAAATAATTAATTAATCATTATATATTTCCAACATAAATAAATATATAAATCAACAAGTGAAAAATATTATATAATAATAAAATAATATATGAATTGCCTTTACATATATATATATATATATATATATATATATATATATATATATATATTTGTGTGTGCTTTTATTTAGATTTCATTTCATTGTTAAGCTCTAAATAAAATAATTAGCTGCAACACACCAAAATATTTCAAAAATAAAAAATTACACATTTTTATTATCTATTTTTAAATTGATTTATACAAACTAACAAGTGATATTTTCAAACAATATAAAAGTATTCACAAAAAAAGTAATCAAAAATACAAATTAAAAAATGAAACAAAATTATATCAAATTAAAAACAATTATATAAATAATAATCAAATAAGACCAAAAAGGGGGAATCATAAAAATATATACATGTGGAAAAAAATATATATTATATATATATATATATATATATATATATATATATATATATCATATGATAACAAATAAATAAATAAAATATATATCAAATTTAATTGACATGAAAATATCATCTTTTTATAAAAAAAAAAAAAATTAAAATAATAGTTTTACAACGGTTCAGTTTTTCTTTTTTTGTTATTAAATGGTATTAGTATCATGATATCTTTTTCGTTCCGTATTTGAAACAGATTTCTCCTCCGTTTTCTTTTTCTCATCATATTTAAAATTAATCTTGCTATGAATCTTTTCTGTCTTATTTACTATATGATTATAATCATAATCTATCATATCTTGACTTTTTTTATTCTCATTATCTATAAGATGTCTCCATATTTTTTTCTTTACTTCTTTTTTTAACTTACTATTGCTCATATATTTTTTTTCTTCGTCTTTATTATAATAATTGCGAGATAAAGTATTCAACGGTCTTGTGCTTTTATTTATTACAGTAGGTAAATGTAATTTTTCTGTATTCTTGCATGTTCTTTGGGGGCAGCTATCTTCTTCTTTGTTTAGGCTTTTCAAAGAGCCTCTACGACTATAGTGACAATGATTATTATTAAAATGGTTATTATTATGTATATATTTTTTATTACTACTACTTGTATATTTTTTACTACTTCCATCCTCATATTTTTTACTACTTCCATCCTCATATTTTTTACTACTTCCATCCTCATATTTTTTACTACTTCCATCCTCACATTTTTTACTACTTCCATCCTCATATTTTTTACTACTTCCATCCTCATATTTTTTATTACTTCCATCCTCCATAGAATGATTATAATTCTTCCCTGATGGGGTCCTACTACATTTGGTTTCAAAATAATGGTGAGTATTTTTTTCTTTTTCATATGATTTTTTTTTAAAACCAGAAGATGCCTTATATTTTGAATTTTTTTTTTCTAAGTTATAATTTTTAATCTTATTTTTTTCTTTAGAAAATATAAACTTCTTATTAGCATGAAACAATGTGTCATTATTTTTTCTTTCTTTAGTATTAAAAGATTCAACAATTTTTTTATTATTAAAATTATGTCTACTATTAGGTTCAGTCCCACTGATAGTGCTACTGATTGTATTACTGTCTATGGAAATCTTACTAATATTATTTTGAATCACCTTGATTTGTTCTTCCATTTGTTCTTTTATATGTCCTACCATATGTTCTTTTATTTGTCCTACCATATGTTCTTTTATTTGTCCTTCCATTTGTCCTTTTATTTGTTCTTTTATTGGTCCTCTTATTTCCATCTGACTCATCTCCATTTCTTCATCATCACTTTTACTAACCGTCGTTGTTGTAGTAAAATTCGTTAAGCTCTCCTTTTTTCTATCCTCATAAAATACTTCCCTTTTTTCATCCTTACAATGAACATTTTTCATTCTATCCTTTTTTTTTTTTTTTATTTCCTTGTATACTGATTCCAATTTTGTTTTTTCCCTCTTATCATCATAAGATATATCACTGCTATTATGAAACACATGGTCTATGTTGAGACAATCCATTTGTTTTGTTGTATCGACATGAGTTTCTTCATAAATTTTATATTTTTTCTGGTCATCCTTTATATCTTCATGTGGATTCCCTTGTGAACATATCATCTGATGGTTATATTCTTTATCCTTCATATGTACCTTATTATTTTGAACTGTAGCTTTTTTTTTTTTATGCTTCTCCCTTTTATAACATTCATCTTTCTTTTCATGTTTTTTATATTTTTCTGCTTGTTTGAGTGCATTAGAGTAAATTTTTTTCTTGCGCATAATAATAAAATAAACAATATCTCTATAGAAATTAACTTTATATTTAGCATTATCATTAATGGGAACTGTGATAATGTGTCTACATATAGGTTCATCAATAATTGAATGAAATTCTTCAACATATTTATGTTTAAGGGCATTTTCTGCGCTTATTCTTTTGGATGGATTAAACTGTAACAACTGTTGTAATAAATCTAAGGATTCGTTAGAAGCCTTATAACATATATCTTTTAAATTTTTTTTTTTTAAATCTACAAAAGAAGAAATTATTGTCTCAGCAAAAGATGATCGAATATCTTCTATATCCTTTTTATCAGGTTTTCCTATTACTTGTATTATTTTCTCTAATTGATTCATTGTTGAATTGCCTGTAAATAAAGGCTTTCCAGATAATAATTCCCCCATGATACAACCAAGGGACCACATATCAACACCTTGAGAATAATTCGTACTACCCAATAAAATTTCAGGAGCTCTATACCATCGAGTAGCTACATAATCTGTTAGTACATGTATTTTATTTTCATTGATATGTGTTGAAATAGTTCTTGCTAATCCAAAATCTGCTACTTTTATATGACATTCTGAATTTACTAATATATTTGATGGTTTTATATCTCTATGTAATAAACCTCCAGAATGAATATATTTTAAAGCTCTTAATAATTGATATATTATATATTTCTTATGTATATCTTCTAATAAATCTGCTTTTATCACTTCATGCAAATCTGTTTCCATAAAATCAAATATAAGATATATATCATAATCATTCTTTGCTTTTATAACATCCATTAATTTTATTATATTATCATGTCCATTTAACTCATACAAAAATATTATTTCTCTAAATGTTCTTTGAGCATCCGTACAATTTTGAAATGCTCCAAATATTTTCTTCACAGCCACAATATTTCTATTTTTCTTACATCTACCTTTAAATACAACACCATAAGCTCCTTTACCAACCTTTTTTAAAATATCATACTTTTTTAATACATTCTCATCAATACTGTCTATATTCTTTTCTGTCTTGCAATCTTCTTTAGGCATTTTTTTTTTTTTTTTTTTTCACATGTGTGGAAAAAGAATAAAACATATAAAAAAAAAAAAAAAAATATATTATATATATTATAACAATATAAAATGATAAATCTTGTTGTGGAAAAAATATGATAAATTAGGTTTATATTGGGAAGAGTAAACAAAAATATATATATATATATATATATATATATATATATATATATATATATGATAAATACAAAAATATTTATACTTATATGTTATATGTTATATGTTATATATTATATATTAATTAATTTATCCTTTAAACCTACTTAACATAAAAAGTGAAAAAAAAGAAAAAAAGCATGTGCTACCAAAATATATATATATATAGGTATTTTTTATTATGTATATATTTTTATCTATACATTAATATTATATGTAATATATTCCTGTCAAAAGCATTTATTTAAATATATATATATATATATATATATATATGTAAAATTATTAACTATCTCTCTCTTTTTTTTTTTTTTTAAAAAACCAAATTTCTCTTGAAGTTGAAATAAAATAAATATTTCATAATGATAAATAAATAATATATTATGTTATAGAAAAAATGAATTATACAATGAGATAAATAAAATATATTTATATTAAAAAAAAAAGATATTATATATATATATATATATATTATTCATATTTGTATATTTATTTTTTATATAAAGGTAAGTTCCCCTATGCGGAAATTTACCCTTTTTAAAAGTATCATGTTTTCTTATTTTTATTTCGAGTACCTTGGAAATTGTTTATTTATTTAAAAAAAAAAAAAAAAATACGAGATTTACTTTTCCTATCATTTTTTAAATTAAAAAAAAAATAAACATAATAATATATATATATATGTACATGTACAACATTGAGCATATAAAAATGTTACGGTATTTATGTGTACAGTTTTATGAGCCTTAATTTATACATATATATATGTATGTATTTATTTATTTTTTATTTTATATATTATATATAATTTTTTTTTTTTTTTTTTTTTTTTTTTTTTTTTTTTGTAAAAAAAAATGTTCAGGTTTATTCATATGGCTAATACATATTTTAAATATTCATTAAAAAAAAAAAAAAAAAAAAAAGGACACTGCAAAATTAGCCCTATTTTAAAATATAATTTTAATTTAATATATGCAACATTACGAGATATATATATTTATTTTTCTTCAACAATTTTAAAATATATATTATATTATTTTCAAAGGTTCCCAAAAAAAAAAAAAAAAAAAAAAACAATAAAACGAAAAAATATCAAAAAAAAAAAAAAAAGTAATATCTACAACAAATGTTATAATTATCATACAAAGGAAATCTTGTCGTTATTTTATTATTTTATCATTTTATCATTTTATTTTTATTTTTCTTTCTGTTGGTCTAGTTCTCAAATATATTTGTAGACCTATTGGTATATATTAACTTTATTTTCTTTTTCCATTTTCACTATAAATAAATTAACATTATTTTGTTCAAAAAAAAAATATATATATATATATATATATTTTTTTTTTCATCGCATTATATAATATTTATACACATTTTATTTTTTACTTTCCTATACATATATATAAATTCAACTTGGTTTTGTTTTTTTGAATATTAAAAAAATAATAAAAAAAAAAAAGATAGTCAATTTTTTTGTTAAAAATGGAACATACTCAAATAGCACACACATAAATATAAATGTATATATGTATGTTTTTATTTTGTAAGGACATATATTCATTTATAATATAAAGGATAAAAATAAATATACAACTATTTACAATAATTTCCATCACACATATGAATATATATATATATATATATATATATATATATATTACATAATGTTATTCAAATATCTCATTATATTTAATTTGGTGTTATAAGTAAAATGTATTATATAAAAAGCTTTGAAAAATATATATGAGTATACACACGATTTAAATTTAATAAATATTATGATGGTACATGTATTTTTCATAAATTAGGGATAAAAATAAAAATAAATAAAAAATAATACATATTAAAAAATATATTATATATATATATATATATATATATATATATATATATATATTTTTTTTTTTTGAACTTTTGTATGTATGAGAGGAATACGGTTTGTTAAAAAAAAAATGAACAAATAATACAAGAGTAAATAAAACAATTAAGAGTAATATATATATATATATATATATATATATATATATATATTTATTTATTTATTTATTTATTTAATTTTTATTTTTTTTATTTTTTTTATTTTTTTTATTTTTTTTTTTTTTTTTTTTGAAATGGCCGCTTTTAAGAGCCAATTTAATTTCATGCTAAAATTTAAGAGACATATTGGTAGTAACATAATATGGGGGAGAAGAAAAAATTTTTTTTTAAAAAAGGAATATATTGTTTGGTCATTTAGTAATAATATTTCAAAGAGATACTTAAGTATTCATGAATATTTATCAGTAGATTTATTACGTTCTCATAATGTACCATGTCCTGAGGGATATGCAGCAAAAACTCCAGAAGAAGCAGAAGAGAAAGCTTTATTATTACAAAACTTGTGTGGAGATAATGATTTAGTTATAAAAGCTCAAGTATTAAGTGGTGGTAGGGGTGTTGGATATTTTAAAGAAAATAATTTTGAGGGAGGAGTTCATGTGTGTCGAAATAGTATGGAAGTAAAAGAAATAGCTACAAAAATGTTGAATAATACTTTAATTACTAAACAGAGTGGTCCTGAAGGGAAAAAATGTAATACTGTATTTATATGTGAACGTTTTTATATAAGAAAAGAAAGATATATTGCATTTCTATTAGATAGGAATTCTGATGGAATAATGTTACTTGGATCAAGTATAGGAGGTTCATCTATTGAAGATATTATAAAAAAAAATCCGGATGCTATTTATAAATTAAATATTGATATAAACAATGGATTAACTACAGGTCAAGCTAGAGAATTTTCAGAAAAAATAGGTTTTAAAAATGACCAATTAAATATAGTTACAGATATGATTGTAAATTTATATAAAGTTTTTAAAAAATATGATTGTACATTATTAGAAATTAATCCTTTATCAGAATTAAATGATGGAAGGGTTTTGTGTTGTGATGCTAAATTAAATTTTGATGATAATGCTGAATATAGACAAAAAGAAATATTTGAAAAAAGAGATTTAACACAAGAAAATAAACAAGAATTATTAGCTAAGAAATTTAATCTTAATTATGTATCATTAAATGGAAATATTGCATGTATGGTTAACGGTGCAGGATTAGCTATGGCAACTTTAGATTTAATTATATTACATAATGGAAATCCATCAAATTTTTTAGATGTAGGAGGAGGAGCAACAGAAGAAGAAATAACTGAAGCTCTAAAAATTATTAATAATAATGAAAATGCAAAAGTATGTTTTATAAATATACTTGGAGGTATCATGAGATGTGATATTATTGCTAATGGTATTATTAATGCATTCAAACAAATAAAATTTAATAAACCTATTATTATAAGATTAGAAGGTACTAATCAAGAACAAGCACAAGAAATTTTAAAAAACTCAAACATTAAATGTATTCTATGTCAAGACATGAATTTAGCTGCTCAAAAAAGTGTAGCCATGGCAAATATTATAGAAATAGCACAAAGTCAAAACATAAATGTCTCATTTAATTAACAATATAAAAAACTACAAATATATAACACATAATAATGTTAATATTAATATTTCTGCATTTTTACATTTTCATCATATTATTATTACATATCTATTTTTTAAAAAATTAATTAAATATATGTATATATAATATATATTATATATATATATATGTGCATATCCTTAAATTTATCATATACACTTAAATAAAATGGTACAGCATTTATATATTATATATTTTTTATTTTATTTTATTTTTTTCAGTAATGCTAAAAATAAACATTTAATATTTGTAAATCATCTTAAATTTAAATAAATAAATAAATATATATATATATATATATATATATATATATTATTTTACGAAATATATAATATAATATATGGTATATCATAATATACCTATATAAAATATATTACCTCTGTACATGTTATATTAAAAAAAAAAAAATAATACAACATAATAATAATATTAATATAATAATAAAATATATAAATTTTATTTATATCATTATGGGCCATTATTTGATATATTTTTTATTTTAAAATTTCATGATAATATTTGTTAAATTATATTCTTATAAAGAATATTATAGAATTTTATATTATATATATAAATATAATATATATAATATATATATATATATATATATATATATATATATATATATATATATGTTTGTAGGGGGGAAATATTTTTTTACTCATACTATAATATAAAATACCCTTGTACCACCAATATATATATAAATTATATATAAGGCATATATATATATATAATAAATAATATATATTTATATATTGTATAAATAAATATATATAATATTATTATAATGAATATAATATAAATATTAAGTAATAATATATACTATTATATTATATATATATTTTTTTTTTATATGTAAAATTAAAAATCCCATCTCTTAAAAATTATAATATATTGGTCACTAAATATAATACATATATTATAATATTATATATATATGAATAAATAATATACTTAATTTTTTATGTTTTACATATATATAAGAAATATGAAATATTATAATATAATTATTATATATATATATAATATTAATATGTATATAATATAATCGTGTTTGCTCCTTTAATAAATAAATATTACATTCCAATTTTTTTTTTTTTTTTTTATACCTTATTCTCATATATCTCATAAATAATAATTATATAATAATTATATATATATATATATATAATATATACAATTTTTCATTTTTTTTTTTTTTTTTTATTTATATTTCTTTAAAATTTTATTTTATTTTTTTTATTATATTTTCATATTTACTTACGATTTAAAAATATAGTCCTTTTTTTTTCTTTTTAAAGAAAATAAAATAAGGAAAAATTATAATTTAAAATTAAAGTTAATATTATATAAAATATATTTATATTTTTTTTTTAATAAAAAAAAAAAATTAATTGTAAAATAAAATTATATATAAAAAAGAAGAAAACTTCATATTATATTTTATAAATAAATATATAATAAATAAATATTGAGAACAAAATGCCACGAGTTGAATTAACAGAAGAAGAAAAATTATACATTTCTAAAAAAAATCTTTTGTTTAAAAGATTTGTAGAGCCAGGCAGATTATGCCTTATTGAGTATGGTCCATACGCTGGAAAGGTATAATATAAAAATATTATATATATATATATATATATATATATATATATTTATATATTTATTTTTTTTTAATATGAAGAAATTTACTTCAGGAGTTATATAATACGTGTTAATTATATGTATGTATTTATTCATATATATATTATTTATTTTTTTTTTTTTTTGCTTTTATAGTTATGTTTTATTGTAGATATTGTAACCATCACTCGTGTTATCGTCGATGGAGCATTTATGACAGGGTAAGTCAAAATGTGCCTTATATATTAAATATATATATATATATATATATATATATATATATATTTATTTATTTTTTATTTTATTTTTTATTTTGTAGTGTGCCTCGTATGGTCATTCCCTTGAAAAGATTAAAGTTATTAAAGGAAAGAATTAAAATTAACAAAAATTGTAAAAGTGGATTTTTAAGGAAAACAATTAATAGCACCCAAGTATTAGAAGAATTTAATAATTCCAAATTAGGAAAGAAAATGATGATAAAAAAAAAAAGAGATGAAGCTACTGACTTTGAAAGATTTCAAGTATACTTTGCCAAGAGAGAATTAAAAAAGAAAATGACTACTTTAAAAAATAAAAAAAATGGAGAAAACAAAAAGGATAATAAAAACGTAAAAAAAGTTAAGAAAAATGTACAAAAGGTTAAAGCTTAAAGGAATCATGTCTTTCTTCATTTCAAAAACATATATTATTTTTTTTAACAAAACAACAAATATAGGATACATACATATGTAAATAAATAAATACATAACAATAAAGATAAGTATGTATACACACATATACATATATATATATATATATATATATATGTATATATTTTAATATGTACCTTTTTAACTTATTTGGGAATTTATTTTATACATTTGTATATATGTTATATATATATTATGTGTTTAATGAAAAAATTCATATTACCTTTTTCTTTTTCTTTTTTATTTTTCATTTTCTTTTTTCTTTTCTTTTTTATTTTCTTTTTCTTTTTTTTTTTTTTTTTTTTTTTTTTTATTTAATATAACAAATAATAAACCAAAAAATGAATACAAAAAATAAAATATTCACATTTAATATATTATTTATAATCTATATAATATATACTTTCTTTTTTTAAAAAAAAAAAAAAAAAAGTAATTTTTTGTGTTGTTACTTTCTATGTATGATAATTAAGATTGAGGTATATTTTAAACAAATTCTTTTTTTTCTACCCCTTTATTGTATATATATTATTTATATATTTAATATGAGGAGACCAAAAAAAAAAAAAGAAATTTATATAACATATATTTGTATAAATTTTTTCTATGTTAAAAATAATATAATGACAAATTTTTTTATTTTATATATACAAGAGTATAGATATAAGAAAATTTAAATTAAAATTAAAATTAAAATGTGAATTTATAATATATATATATATGGTAATATATTCCTATGATGGATATTCTATATTTTTAAAGTATCCCAAAAAGAAAAAAAAAAAAAAAAAAAAAAAAAAAAAAATGTACATTTTGATAGGATATACGTTTAGATTATATTCTGTTTAGCCTTCATCTTATATAAATAAATAAAAATATATATATATATATATATATATATGTATGTATTTTTTTTTTTTTTATTTTTTTTTTTTTTCGAGTTATCTACAAAGGGTATAGGATAATTAGCATATGATAAAATATTTTTAATTAATATACGAATCAATAAAATGGATAATTGCTTAATTTGTAAATTCGTTCAAGTGGTAGTAAGTTTTTGTGGAAATAATGATAGATAAGGTTTTTCTTTTTTTTTCATTCAAAAGTAAAAGAAGAATATATACATATGTACATATATATGTACATATATATATGTAAACCTTTTGTGTATGATCATTCTTATATTGTATTATATAATATATACAAATATGTATAACCTCACATATTTGTCATACATATATTTGATCTTTATCTTGTTTGGATATTCCTTCTAGTGGCTTAAGGACATTTTTTTTTTTTTTTTTTTTTTTTTGAAGGACCGATTCTTCTTTCTCTTATTGTTATATTAGATACAAAATGGAGAACATTATCGGACGACCTTTGATAGAAAAAAGAAAAAAGGAAACTCATATAAGCATAAGAAAGGATAACATATTGAAAGATATTGAGGGGGAGAAAAAAAAAAAAGAAAAAAAAATTAATGAAATATTATTTTTGTGTCTTATATGCCTACTAGTGATAATATGGTTAATTTACATTTGTTCTAAAAAAGATATATTTTTATCATATTTAGAAAATGAAAAGGAGTATGGAATTATTATAGATGCAGGATCCAATGGAACCCGAATCCATTTATTTGAATGGAAAAGAAAAGAATATAAAGTAATAAATAAGAATGAAGAAAATAATTTAACAAAAGTGAAGGAAATATTTAATGCTAATATAAAAAAAAGTATATCTACTATTTCTTATAATGAGATAAAAGATATATTAATATATTTAATTAATAAAGTTATTGATCATTTAATAGAAAAAAAAATATATATATATAATAAAAAAAAATGGAAAACATATCCATTTTATTTTGAAGCAACAGGAGGAATGAGAAATTTAAAACAAGAAGAAAGGAATTTAAGAATGAAATATATAAAAAATATATTATCAAATGATAATTATAACCCTTTTAATTTTTTAAATGAATATGCAAGAATTTTATCAGGAGAAGAAGAAGGAATATATGGATGGCTAGCTGTAAATAATTTATTAAATTCTATTTTTTATAAACCTAATAATACATATGGTGCAATAGATTTAGGAGGATCTTCTACTCAAATAACATTCTATCCTATAGATGATAATATATTAGAAAATTACAATTCACTTTTATTAAATAATAAATTAATAAGATTATATTCTCATTCATTTATAGGATATGGTTGGATAGACGCATTATTTAGAGTAAATATATATTTATGTCTAGGAATAATAAAAAAGTTGAGTACAAGAAATATAAAGAAAATATTACAACATGAGGATTATAATGATAATTATATTAATGATTATTTTTATAAGAACTTACCAAATTATAATTCGTTTTTTTTTTCTTCAACTATCAAAATAAATAACAATAATAAAGAAAATAATAATCACCATAATAATGACCATACAAATGATAATGTTAAGAAACTAAATTACACTTATAATTATTATAAACAAAAATACCTTTACACAAATCCAAAAAAAGTATATTATATAAAAGATAATATAAATAGTTCAAATAAATCATATCAAAATATTTGGGATATATTATTACAAGAAATTATAAAATATATAAATTATTCACAAAAAGATTATCCAATTGGATATTCTAAAGATACATATGATTATACATACAATATATATGATGACCAGCCATATGATATTGAAAATTTTATAAAGACAATAAAAGATTTTAAAAGAAACTCAGAAGAAGATACTATAATGGTTGTACAAAATCCATGTTTGCCTTATCCTTATGAAATGAAAATAATATTGCCTACGTACAATCTGATAACTAGCCAATTTGTCATTCCAAAAAAAGTGAATGGAAATAAAATAGGAAAAATATATGACATAAAAAATGATGATAATAATTATAACCATAAAGATAATATTAATGATATGTACGAATTTAATGGTAATGAGGGCTATGATAATTTTATTTCAAATGGTGTTCTTAGATTAAATATAATAAACATTAATATGTCCCTTATGGATAATATATATGAAGATTTTAAAAACAAGGGATATTTAAATAATGTCTTGAAAAAAATGAATGATAATAAAATGAATGATAATCTGAAGAATGATAATATGAAGGATGATATGATAAAATATCTTTTTGAAAAAATAATTAATGAAAAAATTAAAGAACTATATATAAATATATCAGTAAAAATAATTGGATCCAATAATTTTAAGCAATGTTTAGAATATACAAAAAACCTTTTTTATGAACAACCTTGTTTTCTATCTTCTTGTAGTTTCAATGGAATATATCAACCTAATCTAGAAAATAATCAATTTGTTTTACATGGTCAATTTAAAAAAGTTATAACCTATTTAGGTTTTAAAAAATATCTACAATTAAATAAAATGAAGAAACATATACACAAAATTTGTAACATGAACTTATACGAATTAACAAAAAATAATATGTCTAATAAAATTTTGGATAATCAAATTACTACATTTTGTTGGAAATCTATATGGTCCTATTCTTTATTATTCTATGGGTTTAAGTTTAATGAAAATAGTAAACTTTTAATTATAAATGATGATATCAATATTTCATATCACTCACCAGGTACTTCACATACATGGAAGCAATATTGTAATAGTAAACAAAATGATAAGAAATAAAAAAAAAAAAATAAAAAAATAATATAAAATTAATAATTAAATGAGATATATATGTGCTATTAATTTTATTATATATATATATATGTGTATATATATATTTTTTTTTAATTAGGGGTTGAAAATAAGGAACAAAATAATTATTTACACGACAAAGTATATTATAATAATGAATATAACTTAAATAACAAAATAGATAATATTAGTTGGACTCATGGATCTATGATATACCAAATAAATACATTTCAAGAACATGTTATTTCAAGGTTACCTTGTGAATATATATTTTACACGTACTTTATTATATATATGTAAAAAAAAAAAAAAAAATGTATATATGTATATATGTATTATTTATTTATTTATTTATTTTATTTTTTTATAGAAAATTTAAATTATACAATGAAGTTCTCTTTGCGCTTTTCCTTATAATATTTATTATTCTTATTATTCTAGGAGGCTATATTTTTAAATTCAAGGAAATATTAAAAAACAAATATCGATTTTTATAAAATGAACGTTATATTTTAATTTTTTTTTTTTTTTTTGTAATACATATATGTTTAAAAATATATGTCCATATACATAAGCATATGTATATATTTATTTTTTTTGTTTTTTTTGTATTGTGTACAAAAGGATAGTATGAATAAAAAAACTTTTGTCTTGTTCTTTTGTATCTTTTTGATATATTTTATCTTACTAGTTTTTTCCTTAATACAAGTAGTATAAAAAATATATATATATATAAAGAATAATATGTAATATATATATAATGAATGTCTATTTAAATAATATCAATATGTCCCTATCATTTTTTAATGCAAATACATTTTAATGTTAGAATATATTAAATATAATAAGCAAAACATAAAATATACAATAATAAAAATATAAAAATTCTTTTTATAAGCATATATTTTATAGTCGCACACAAAAATATAAAATATTTTTATAAACAATATTTTGCACACACATAATAAGTAGAACATAAAATATAAAATATATATATATATTAATGATTGCCTATGTTCTTGTTTAATAATAAATCACAATCCTTATTAATTTCTTAATGCATTGTTTATAGTAGCATTAAAAAAAATAATAATAAAATGGAACGTTTTACATTTTTAATTTAACGTATATAATAAATAGTTGTCTTAAAAGTTTATCATATATATATAAACTAAAAATTATATTTATTATGAATGTAAAATGGCTAATCATATTTCTTATTAAAATGTAGACATACAATTAAAATTAAGAAAAAATATAATTTAATAAAAAAAATACCATATTGTGTAGAATAAAAAGGAAAATATTGTTATATATTTATTTAATCATATAACGAAAAATAGTAAGTATATGATACAAATTGTTTTAAAAAAAAAAATATATATATATATATATATATATATATAATATTACTGTGTGTATATCCATTTAAATTTTTAATTATTTCATTTTTGTTGCAAGGTTAGAATAATTGATTTTGTTCTACTGGTTAAAAAATAATTACACTGAAAATATATATATATATATATATGTATATATTTATTTATAGAACTGTATATTTTAAATTAATTTAATTTTTTTTTTTTACAATATTATTATGAATTACATCGAGATGGAAGAACGTGAATATAAGCCACTTTTAGAAGAAGTGGATAACAAAAACAGTATAATAATAAATAAGAAGGAATATTATAACATGTATGAAAACAATAATATAAATAATGATAATATTAATATACATCAACGTGTGCCATTAGGTACACCTCTAACATATATTTCTGGTAATCCTGGGGATTATATACAACACGTAGATATGTATAATGTTGAGGAGGAAAAAGAAGGGAAAAAAAGATTAGCAACAGATATAAAATATATTAACTATTTTGTTACTTATTTTATGATTTCATTGATTATTATATGCTATTATTTTTATTATGGTAAATATAGTCGTATATTATATGGCATAAATTACAATGGGAAAATATGTGGAAATGAACTATATAAATATCCATATTTATACTTCCCTCTTACTCCTAAAAAAAATAAACCTGAAATATTAAGTACCTATGCTAAATGCTTAGAGTCTTGTCCATCATCTGATATTGTTTCAAAAGATATAACAGATTTAAATAAAGATAAAAATAAAGATAAGAATAAATATTTTGTAGAATCCTATTTTTTTTCTCATAAAAAAAATAATAATAATATGGTTATTGATAAAAGAGGAAATAATGCAACAAATATAATATATAGTGATTATACAAAAAGCCCAAATAATAATTTGTATGTTGAATATTCTTTAAATTCTCCATATTATGATACTGTAAATATTATGAATATATGTTACCCTAAAGATAAATTATTAAGAGAAAAAGTTGCAAATATTATATTTACAAACAGATATAAAACATTTGTTAATTTATTTTCTCTTCATAACTCTTTTATTTTTATATTTCTTTTTGTTTCTACTACTATTGTGTTATGTTTCCTTTATTTACTTCTCTTATATATGTCATCAACTCCAACGTTTTATTTGTTTTTAATATCATTTGTTTCTTTGATGTTTTTCTTACCCATTTATTTTATTCATAAACATTTATATATGATATATAATCCTGTCAAAGCATCCCTTTTTTCCCATCAATATTTTATTTCCATATTTATATGTATCCTCATATTTATTCAATCCATTTTTTTTCTCTCTATTTTTTTTATATATAAAAGTACCTACAAGTACACATCTCAGATAATAGGAATTACCTTGAAATTCATTTATAAAATGAAAAATATAATTTACTCCCCCATTATTGTGTCAGGTATATCATTTATCTGGTTTTTCATTTGGTTATATATTTATGTTATGATAATGACAGCTGGAGGGATACATGAAAAAAGGGTAAGTTTTTGTTATAGTAATATAGCCTAAATGAAATAAATGACAAATGGAAGAAATAGCTAGCTGTTCAGAATTTTTTTAACTTTTTTTTTTTAATTTAATTTATTTAATACAATTAATTTGGCTAGCTATACCTAAATATACCCGAATAAATCTATAAATAAAAATATATATATATATATATATATATATATATATATATATTTTTTGTTGATTCATTTTTGTTAGTTGCGAATGGAATTAGATACGAATGGTTTTAGTGAAATAATGCCCCTTCAAAAAATTTTTTATTATTTCAAAAGTTCTTCATTTTTTTCTATGTAACATAAAATATAATAAAATAAAAATATAGTAACAAAATAAATTGATCACTTAAATATATTTTTTTTTAATGATATATTTCAGATTATGGGTGTATTCCTATTTTTTTATTTGTGAAATTTTACAAAGCTTAAATCAGTTTACTATAAATTATTTGGGTAAATACACTATTTCATTTTTATATAAATAATAATATATATATATATGTATGTATATATTTATGTGTGTATCGTTTTATTTTTGTAGGCACTGTATGGTATTTTAGTGATAAATCAAATTTTCCAAAAAAAAATAATGTCTGGAAGGTTATGAGTAATTAATCTATATTAAAAATGAAGGCTTGAAAGATATAATAGATATTATTTGAATAAAGAAAAAGAAATATATCTCTATAATATATATTGTTTTTTTTTTTTTTTTCTTTTTTTTTTTTTTTTTAGAAACAATAATAAATTATCATTTGGGAAGTTTGATTTTATCAAGTTTTATTAATTTATTGTTTAAGCCTTTACGTGTTATTTTCTTTTGGACAAATAGCACTTTATCTCTTCCTTTTTTTTATAATCATATTATACATAAGATAAAGCATAATTTTTGTAACAAGAAAAAAAAAATGAAAAATAAAAAATAAAAGGAATACAACATGAATATGATTATTTACAACATATATATATATATATATATAGTCAGTATTGTAATAAAACTAATATGTTATATATATGTATATTTTACAGATATTTTTTTAAGGCCTATTTCTAAGATAATCGATTCTTATACATCAGCTGCATATTGTGAAGTATGCTTCTTTTGAAATTTTAAAAATTTAAAATAAAAAAAATAATATATTTAAAATAGAAAATATAAATAAATAAATATATATATATATATTTTTGTTTTAATAAAATTTACAAGAAATGTATTTATTATTTTTATATAGATGTCTATATCTTCATATAATTATTTGTTTGCATGTGATACCTCATGTAAAAAACTAATAAATTCAACATCCCCTGCGGCAGCGTTGCATGGAGTAACAAAGAATATACTTAAAAAAAAAAAAAAAAAAAAAAAAAAGAGACAATATAATTATATATATATATATATATATATATATTTCTTTGTTGTGTAGATAACCTATATATTGAATATAATATTCCCATGTTTTACTACCCTGATTATTACTTTTTTGTCATTTAATGTAATATGATAAAATGCTTATCATGATATGTTAATTTGAAGAATATTTATACGCAAAGTTTTTCATAAAAATGATAACATAATACATATATTAATATATATATATTTTTCTATCTATAGATTTTTAATAATTTTCAAAGGTATAATGATTTGTTTTCATCTAATTTTATACCCAGTCCCTTTTTTGCTTCCCTTGTAACTTTAAAAATTAAAAATATATATATCATATATATATATATATATATATATATATATATATATTATTAAATAATATATTTAATTTCATTTTTTTTTTCATTTAGATAATTGGTATATTATGCGGAATTATTTCGTCTTATTTTATTACCCTTATATCATCTCTATGTGATTGCGTATTATATTGTTTTATTTGTGAATGTTATAAAAACCAAATAATTGATGAGGATCCTATGAGAAATATATTTACACCGTCAATATTAAGAAATTTTATATTAGAAATATATGATGAATATAATTCGAATTTGTGAAATGAATTTGAAACATTTTATAATGTATATCAATTTTTTTTTCCCTCTATATATACCATAAGTATGTTATGTATTACTTTTCTACGTTTAAAAAAAAAAAAATGAACAGAGCTTTAAATGTGTACATAAATATATATATTAAATTTATTTGTTTTTATGTGACCACATTTTATACATTTGTATGATTCTTTCTCAAGATATATATATTATATGTTGATATATTTATATATATATATATATATATATATTTTTGAGTGTTAATATATATTGCACATTTTGTACATAATAAAAAATTTTTATCTAATAAACCTAAGTAAATATAATAAACTTGCTGATTAAAAAAGATAGACATATATTCAAAAATATTAATATATATATATATATATATATATATATATTTATTTATATTTATTAATAAATGTTAACAATAAAAAAAAAAAGGTTTTAGTTTTCATAATTTTTTTTTTTTTTTTTAATAAGAAAAAATATGTGGTTCATATATAAAATTCATATAACATATATGTATATATTATATATATATATATGTATTTTTTATTATTTGAAAAAAAAAAAAGTGAAATCACAAGATATTTAATTTTTTCAATAAAAAAATATCATATTTTTAAAATATGAAAAAAAAAAAAAAAAAAAATTTCCCATATTATAAATATATATATATATATATATATATATATATATATATATGTATATATATTTTTATATTTATGTTTATATTTATTTATTTTTAAAATATTGTGTAGTTGAAAAATACGGGGAATAAAATAATAAATGCAACAATTAATAAGAAGATACTAAAATATAATATTCTTTTTTTAATCATAGCATTATATTTTTTTGCGTCAACAATATTATTAAGAGCATCTTGTGTATATTCTTTAACTTGGAAAACATTATTTTCAATATTATTAATTAGATTTTTTCTTTTTTTAATGACATATGCTAGTTCTATATATAATTCATTTAATGATAATATATTATTTTCTAAATTTTTTAGTTCGTTATATTTTTTTTTAAGTTTTTCAATTTCTATTTGTTCTACACTTGTACAGAAAATATTTTTTTCATAAAAAGAATTTTTATTAATATTTAAAAAGTCTTCTACATTATTATTATTTTGTTTTAATAATTTATGTATGGTATGATCATTTAAGTTAGGATGTATTAATTTATAATGTTTTATAATATTTTTATTAACATATTCGTAATATTGATTACAAATATTTTTATATTTATTAATACAGCTTTTATATTTATTTACAACATCAATAAAAATATTAATTCTTAATTTAATTTCGCTGACCATATTACTATTTTTTTCGAATTCATTATTTTCATTATTGAGTTCATTAATTTTTAATTTAATATATTTTACGATATCTTCTGAATTGGTTATAATAACATTAACTTTATTATATAATTTCTCGTTATCATAAATATTTAAATCGATTTTTTTTTTAATAACATTAATTTTATCAATATTTTTGTATATACTTGAAATATTTGTATTAATATCATTTACATGTAATAAATAAGAATTTAAATTATTATTATATCCATTTACTTTTAAAGGTGTATTTTCATCAATATTCTTTTCTAAATCATTAAAATATAATATATCATCATCATAATTATTATTATTTATACTACTAATATTACTATAATTATCTTCATTCATTTTCTTATCATGTATTATTTTACTAAATATATTTGCTTTCTCAATATTTATATCATCATCAATTGTACATATAGTTGAAGCATCACAATAAATACTTGTATTATCATCTTTTATACTATCACTTGATTTCTTCTTCTTTTTTGTAATAATATCTTTTATTGTATCTTTATTTTCTTTTCTTATGTTAAAATCGTATTCCGATTTTTCTTCTCTTATTTTTTTTATATCTACAATATGATCATTCTCATGCTTTTTTTCTTTCTCTTCCATACCTTTCAGTTGTTCTTCTTTCCTTTTTTTTTCACTTAATGATATTATTTCGTTTAAAATGTCCTCCATTCTTTTATAAACAAATAAGCATATTATTAATAATATGTAATATATATGTATGTATATATGTATATATATATATATATATATATATATATATATATATATGGTTGGAAACGATTATATTATTTATATACACTTACACAAATGTATACAATGAAAGAACAAAAGTATATATTATCACAAGGTGGTACACAAAAAATGGGAAAATAGAAAAAAAAAAAAAAAAAAAAAAAAAAAAATATATACATATATATATATATATAATACCAATGTGTAGTTTTAATATATATAATCAATTAAGATATTATATATATTTTATTTCTAAAAAAACAAGAAAATCCATTCTTTTTTTTTTTCATATTGATTTATTTATATATTCACAAAAAAGTTTTATCACTTAATCATATATATATATATATTACTATTTTTAATCTTAAATATAAATGAAATAAATAAATTATTAAATATTTATATATAAAGATAAATTTATTCATACATATGAAAATACAATAATCATATAAATTTAAAATTAAAAATAATGAAAATTTTCAAAATGTTCTTTTTTTTTTTTTCTCATTCTTTCTTAATTTTTTATTATTCACAAATTGTGTGTTTTAGGATCTTAAAAATAAAAAATTAAAAAAATTAAAAATTAATAATATTAAAAATTAAAAATTTTATGTAAGAAAGAAATTTAAAAAAATGAGAAAAAATAATAAAAATTATTATATAATTGCAATAAGATCTTATTATCTAAATATATTATATTTACATATATATTTATCATATATGTAATAATATAATTACATAATAATATAATAATAAATATATAAAATATATATATGTATATAAATATATATATATAATTTTTTTTTTTTTTTCCCTTTTTTTTATTATAAAACCAAATAATTAAAAATAATTATTCTAATAATTAATAGATAATATATATTTTATAATTATAATATTTTATTTTATTTATTACTTTTTTATATTTTTATTTTTTTCTTATTTTAATTCAATTTTCCCTTTTTTATTTATAAAGTGTTATTAAAACCATGTCTGAGCATAAAACACTTATATGTAATAATTTCATTGTGTATGGATCTTTATTTTTCTATTATATATAAAGAAAAAATAAAATAAAAAAAAATAAATTAAAATAAAAAATATAAATAAAATATAAAATAAAATATAATAATAATAAAGCGAAACAAAGGCATATACAATATACATATAATATATTTAATATATTTATATATGTATGTATATAATATATATGTTCAATACTTTATTACGTCACTATTTTTTAAAATTACCATTTGAATGTTTTTTCTTCTTTCTTCTTTCTTTTTTTTTCTTCTTTTTTTTTTTCTTTTTTTTTTTTTACTTTTGATAAAAATATTGTTATGAATAAAACAATAAATATTAAAATATAGTTGTTATACATATATGTATGTATATATTGAATATTTTATTTTCTATATAAACATCTTAAAAGGAAATCAAAGCAAAAATAAAAAATTCTGAACATATATATATTTTATTTTTGAAATATAAATATATATATATGTATATATATATTTATATATAAATATCTTTTTTCTTTATCTTTTCTTTTTTTTTTTTTTATCCTTACACTGATATGATATCAGCAAAAGAGTATTTATTAAAAAAAAAAAAAAAAAAAGCCTTTATTTTAAATATTATATATATTTAAACCATATATATCATTTATGAATATAAAAAATATATATATATTATAATAACTTTGAATAGTATTGTATATTCTCCTTTTTTCTCTTTTTCTTCTTTTAAATATATATTTTGTATAAATTTATAAAATGGATTTTCCGAAATTATTGAATAAGCCTTCATTAGGTAATACCGAAAAAAGTGAAACACAAAGGAAAAAGAAAAAAAAAAAATTCAAATGGAAGCATCATAATAATAATAATTTAATATATAAATAATACATATATACATATACATATATATATATATTATTTATCTTTGGTTATTGGCAATATAACAATTTTAAATTCTACATATTTTTCCTTTTTATTCTTAGATTTATTAAAGAATGATTTTCCTCTCTCCAGTAAATTTGAGCTCGAACACAGCAGTATTTCAAAACATCCAGTAATAAAATGAATATATAGATATACATTAATGTTTATGTAATAATTATATGTATATATATATATATATATATATACATATATAAAATTATATCTTTCTTCGTTCAGTTTTTAAAGAGTGGTTTTACCTTTTCGAATAACACATATAGTATATATACCAATTTCAAAAATAATATTTACAATACCAAAAATGAAATAAAATTTGATAACTCTGGAATAAGCTTGCTAGATATAAAATATGAAGTAATAAAAAAAATATGAACAGACATAATATATTATACGTCTATATTTTTTATTTTTTTGAGGTTTCATAGATATATATTAAAATATTATCTAAACGTTATTTAATTTATATATATATATATATATATTTTTTTCAATATTTTAGCCTGGTTTTATAAAGAACCTAAATCTTTGTGGAAAATATACCAAAACTAATGGAAAAGAAGATGACACTTTTGAAGTTTATAGTGAATATACTACAGATAATATGAACATATTTTCATCTGTAAATGTTAGAAATTTTGCTTTTAAATATATTCATGTCAGTTCACATCCAAAATTTAGAAATTTTAAATTCGGAGGTAGACATTTTATATCCATAAATCAGCACAAATATATATATATATTTAAATTGTGATAATATATTTTGTTTATTCCCATGTGTACTTATGTAGATTATCTCTGCACATGTTCATATTAATTTTATTTATTTATTTATGATGACCATGTTTATTTTATTTTATTATTTTTACATTTTTATACTAATGTGTTAATATAAATGTATATTAATTCTTTTAAATGTATATAGGTTTACTTGAAGGAAATATGGATATAAATAATTTGCAGTATTCATTTGGTGGTTCATATACGAAGCAACACAAAGATAATTTATACATATTTTCCCTAAGATCGTAATATTAAAAAATATAACATATAAATAAATATATATATATATATATTTATATTTATTTATTTATGTACACATATATATATATATATATATATATATATATATATTTTACCTTGTAGAATCCCAAGTAATAAGCACTTTTATGGATCCTTAGCTCTTAATTTATTTTTTCAAAACAAGAGTATAAACGACAATGCAATAAGTGTAGAAGTTGTTCAAAATATAATGGAAAAAAAAGCAAATATAAATGTTGCTTCAATATGGTATCTTGATAATAAAAATACATTTGTAAAAACCAAAATAAGCAACGATACTAAAGTTGCCTTATCCTTAACACACAAATATAATGAATTTGTGACAATAACCCTAGGTTCCCAGGTAAAAATTATATTTTATAAATAAAAAAAAATAAAACATATGAATTTTTTTTATTTGATATAATTATATGCATGATTTAACACACACTGTTACATATATATATTTATATATTTTTCTTTTTTATTTCCAGGTTGATATATCTAAAATGTCCTTGCCAGACAACACAAAATTTGGAATGAAACTTTATTTAAAATCATAAAGAAAATAATTGTTTATTTTATTCATATATTTTTAATAAGACTCAATTCTTTTTTTTTTATTTATTTATTATTATTATTATTTATTTTTTATTTTTTTTTTTTTTTACTGTCTATAATTAAACAAGGGCATTTTATATATTATATTGTTATTTGTTTTTATTTATTAAGGAAAAATTAGATTTTATTTTTATTTTTAAAAACATTTAAATTGTACTGAAATAAAAATTTATATTTTTATATAGAATATATATGTATTTATATATATATATATATATAATTTCTTTTTTTTTTTTTTTTTTTTTTGAAATAATAAATAAATTATTTGTGAAAAATGTGTCTTTAAAATTATTCCTTTGGAAATATATGTATATATATATATATATATATATATATATATATATGTGTATTATTTTTTTTTTTTTTGTTTTTTTATATATGTGTTATTAATACTTAAGACTAAATTAGGGAAAAGGTATTTTTGAATGTTTTTTCAATATATAAATAATATTATATTATATATATATATATAAGGTGCAGAAAGGTGTGCAAAAGGAATACTTGTCTTTATAAAATTAAAATAATTGTATATATATATATATATATATATATATATTTTATAATGTAATATAATTATTTTTATTTTAATTTTGTAATTCATATTTTTCTTTATTTATTCTTTTGATTTATTGTAATATTTTGATATATATTTTTTTTTTTTTATAATTATTATTGTGTTTGATTATTTTTTTTTTTTGTTTGGTGTATTTATTATATTATGCTTAAACGGAGTAGGACAATTCTAATTAATATAAAATATATATATATATATATATATATATTTATTTATATTTATATATTTACATATTATGTACATTTCTTACAAACCAGACTGAGAACAAATTTATTCGTATAGAGAAATATGAAAGAGAAATATGCCCTGTTAAAAAAAATCCTGAATAAAAATAATGATATTATTTCAAATGATACAACCATATCTTATTGTGATAATATTTTATGTACATCATCTTGTTCATCATTAGATGAAAAATGTGATAAAGAAGAAATAAATAAATATAACGATTTCTTAAGAGGTACCTCTCGTTTGTCTTCTTTGATTAAATCACCTTATTTAGTATCAATACCATCGCATAGATCATGTAAAACATTATTAAGTAATGCATCTTTTGAATTATCATCACATGATGCTTCCTTTGAATTATCATCACATGATGCTTCCATTGAATTATCATCACATGATGCTTCCATTGAATTATCATCACATGATGCTTCCTTTGAATTGTCGTCACCCACTCAATCCTTCTCATCATCTTCATGTCCTCCTTCGTCTGCATTTTCTTATAGTTCCTATGTTTCCTTATCTCCTCGTAAGGAAAACGAAAAAGGTGATAGAAAATCGCATGGGTGGTTAACTAAAAAATTCAATGGCAACAAGACTGATGATAAAGACATGTGTATACACCCAAAGAATTCTCATAAACATGATAGCCACATTATAAACAAAACAAAATATGATTATAATGAAGAACATAAAAGTGCTTATTGTAAAAATGGTGATGATATTAATGATGAGGAGTACTTAAAAAGGATGACAAAAAATATTGAGAACTATATAAGAAAAATGAAAGATATGATTTATTACAAAAGACAAATAAAAAAGACAAAAAAGAGAAAGGAGAAAAGAGCACGAAAAAAAATAAAAAAAAGTGTAAATATAAAAAGTATATGCAATGATAATAATATAAAATGGTGTGATAATATAAATGATAATAATATAAAATGGTTTAATAATAATAATAGTAATTATAAAGATCATATAAATGATCACAATAATAATATAAATGATTATAATATTCATCATTATAAAAAGGATATACAGAAATTATATGAATACCTAAATAACGAACAAAATAATTTGTCCACTTGTTTATTACAAAATCATTATATTAATAAAAACGAAAGAGACCATAATTTTTTTTGGAATTGTTGTTCTGAAGAAAACATGGAGAAACAAAGAGAAAATGTAATTCAAAAAAATTATGATTTAAAAAAAAAAAGTAATGAAATATTTATGTCCCCAACAGAATATACATATTCTTATAATAATAATAATAATAATTTGTCTTGTATTTTTTGTGCAAGAATATATTTGATTGATAAAATAATAAAAGTAACATCTAATACAATAAAACCTTTATGTATATGTTGTTTTGATATATTATTAAATTTAATTGGTATAAATGCAGTTATATGTATTTCATGTTTTAAATGTTATTTCCCCTTTGAACTTGTAAATAAATGTGTTATATGTAATTCTTTTGACATGATTAATTTAAAAACAGAAAATAAGAGAAATGTGAATATTGTTAAAAAAGAATTACATATATTTATGGAATTATATAAATATAAATTTAGTGATCATTTTAATTCTGACGTATTCTTAAATTATTTTATAAATATGAATTATTGTTTTAAATATCTTTATTATTATTTTACTATTCATCAACAAATAGTTATATCAAATAATTTTGTTTTGGCTAGATATACTCTTCCATTTGAACAATTACTTCAAATTATACAAAAGGATAAAAATAAAATAAAAAATAAAATAAAAAATAACATGAAAAAAAACAAGACAAACCAATTTTATGATGATGACGAAAAATATAAAAATGAAATAATGCAACTAAAAATAATAGATACAAAAGAAAATAATCATGTTATTAATAATATGAATCATCATTTAAATGATAATGTAAATAATCATATAAAAGATGATAATATTAATCATAATATGCCTGATCATATAAAAAATGAATTATATGATGAATATACAAATAAAGTAAATGAATGCTACCAACTTAATAACTTTGAAGATAAAAATAAAAAGATAATAGACAAGGAAAAAATGGAAGAACTAAACAACATACAACATGAAGACACACAAGAGGAATATATCCAAGAAATAAAAAAAGATAATATGATAGGAGAAGGAAACAACAAAAACGAAAATTATAAAATAAACATTGTAGAAATAAATAATGAAAAAGAACAAGTAATAAAGGAGGATGAAATGAAGAACATAAAAAATAATACAGTTATTAAAGATGATAAAATGGATGAAAAGGAAGTGACTGATGAAATAAATATAGTAGAAAAAATAAATGTAGTTGAAAAAATAAATATAGTAGATGAAATAAAAATAGTAGATGACAAAAAAGTGGTGGAAGATATAAATATATTAGATGATCCAAATAAAAATTATAAAGAAAAGAATATAAATTTTAATGCAGTACATATTAATAATATAAAAAGAGATGACAAAAAAGATGACAAAGATGACAAAAAAGATGATAGAGATGACAAAGATGATAGAGATGACAAAGATGTTAGAGATGACAAAGATGTTAGAGATGACAAAGATGATAGAGATGACAAAGATGATAGAGATGACAAAGATGATAGAGATGACAAAGAAGAAGATATATGCTCAGATAAAGCAGACAAAGATATATCCATAGTAGAAAAAAAAAATAAAGATATTTTAAATAAAAAAAAGTCCATAAATATAAGAAATAAATTATATAAGAACAAAGACAAAGGTAATTCCAAAGATTCAGTTGAAAATTTCTTTTACACATTTAGTAAAACAATTATATCTCATATAGAAAAATTGACAAATAAAAAAATGAAATTTTCTTTTAACCATTTTAAAAATACTCATATAAAATTAAATGAACTGAATTTTAACAACACTATTAGAAAATATTATGCAAATGGTGATTTGATTTTGTATTATATAAAATATTTGCAAAGGCAAGAAAAGGAAATAAACAAATTATATGAAAATTATAAGGTAAGAAAAAATAAAAAAATAAAAAAATAAAATGACACCATAAAAATGAGTATAATAATATATATATATATATAATAATATCTATACGGAGCTTCATATATGTTATATATTTTTATATTTTATTTTTTTTGAAGAGAACGGAGAATGATGTTGAACATTTCAAGAGGAGATTTAAAATACACTATGGAAAGGAAGCGAATGAATATGACTTAAACAAAAATATATATTTGAAATTTAAATTATTAAACAAAGTACAATTATTATTAGAACAAAAAATAAAAAATTTTGACAACATTCCAAAAAATAGGGAAGTATATAAAATAATTAATGAGTTTGGTGAGTTAATAGAAGAAGTATCCTTTCAAAATAATACTTATGAAAAAAATAATAATATTATTATTAACTATTATTTAAAAAATAATATATTTAAAAATGATAAATCTTTATTAGGACAGAAGAAAAAAAATAATAATTCAACAAACAAATTAAATGAGAATTATGAATTATTCAAAGAAAATATAAATTCAGTTCTTAATATATTATTATTTTTATATGATACATTTAATAAAAATAAAAATTTAAATCAAATTGATCTATTTCATATCTTAAAGAAAATCAAAATGTTTCTATACGATAAAGAAATAAAAATATTATATAGCCATCTTAATGATCATCAAGATAATCATAATAAAAATAATAAAACAAACAAATCGAATGAAATTACAAAATGGAAGGAAAAAAAAAAAAATGTAGAGAATTTTGATCATATTTTATCACCTAATGATAGAAGACCAGAAATCATATGTATATTAAATATTAGAAAAAAAAATATGAATAACTTCCTAATAAATAATGATAAAGTTCAAATAATCAATAAAAATTGTTTACAGCTCTTTAGTGAACCATATAATTTTGATTATATCTATATAAATAATATTTATTTTAAACATTTTATTTCAAATAAAATAATAAATAAATATATTCATAATTTTATTAATAAAAATAATGTTGTCTTATTCAACTTTTCTATTAATTATTTAAAAAACAAGAAAAAAATTTCGTTTTTTAATTCCTTTCATGATTATTTTAGGAAGATAGATAAAACAAAAATAAATACAACACATATCAAAAATGAATTAGTAAAAAAAAAAAATTTAATAAATAATAATAATAATGAAAATCATCAATATATAGATGAATATAAAATAAATAATGTACAACATATTAATAAATGTTCACAAAAATGTATGAACAGAAAAAAAAAAAAAAATAATAAAAAATATTCAGACAAAAAAGATAATAACATTTTGTCATGTAAAAATAAAAAGAGTCAAGAAAAAAATATAAAATATAAAAGAAAAACTCTTTTCAAAAAAATTATAAATGAATTAAATAATAAATTAAATCAAAAATATTCTAATGAAAAATATAATTTAACATTAAATATTTATGCACAGAGAAAAAAAAAAATTTATAACATTAATAAATGTTTATTCAGAAATGAAACGAATATATATTATCAAAAGGATGACATACATAAAAAAAAACATAAGGTAGAAATTATGTTAATTAATAATTATAATAATAATACAAATAATAAAATAAACGAAAAAAAAATAATACAAAAGGAAGATATAAACAAATCTAAAGAGAATGATGACTCTTTCCAAGACAGAAAAAATAATGTATATAATAAAAATAATATAGACCATACATATTATGATGAAGATAAAAAGAATCCTTTTCTTCCTTCATATGGTATGGATATAAAAAATATAAAGAATATAAATAAACACATAAACTTTAACAATATGAATAAATTTAAAAAGTCATCTATCATATTTCTCATACAGCTTGAACTATTTTTAACATCTGATGAAAATACAAACATTCCAAAAAAAAAAATTTTACATTTTACCTTAGTTGATATAAATATTCCAATATTGTATATATTAAAAAAGAAAAATAATGTTAATTATTTTAATGAATTTAAAAGGAAGGAAAATTTTGATAATATTTTTATAAACTATATTCAATCCTACTTTTTTAATACAAATGCAAATCATTATTCCAATAATATAATCACACACTTGTTTCAAAAAAATCCTTACATATGTTTTCTTCTATACATTCATGATGATTTTATCTTTACTAATAATTCTGAATATAACAAACTTCATCAAATTCATAATCTAAAAAAGGAGAACTATTCAAGTAATATGATTTTACAGTTGTTGTATATATATTACATGTGTAATATTTGTGAATGCTTCAATTTTATAAAACAACACTGTTAGTATTTAATTCAACGTTAAGATGGGGATCAGAAATGAGTCATTATGTAGTATTACTTCTTATTTATATAATAATTATAAAAAATATATAATATAATAAATCAAGATTAATACATACGAATATATACATATATATGTATGTATATTTCTACGTGTATATAACCTTCGGAACATATTAACATTTCTTAATATGATTATAATATAATATATATATATATTTATTTATTTATTTATTTATTTATTTATGTGTGTGTGTTTCTTTTTTTTTTTTCTTTTTTTATACAAAATTACTTTCATTCGTGCTGTTATTATTCACCTTTTTATATTTGAACATATATAGATCCTATTAAAAAAAATTATTATACTTTTTATACATATCAATTATGGCACTATTCATATCATCAATATTATCTTTCAAATAATTCGCAATTATATTTTTTCTGTTGTTATCTTCTACATTATTGGTATCCATTAAATATGTCAATATATTATCCAAAGCTCTGCTACATATATCTAAAAAGGAAAAAAAAATAAAAAGAAATATATTATATAAAAATTATGTTGAATGTATGTAAAAGATGTTAGTTGTATGATTTTTTTTTTTGTGTGTGCAACTAGCCATTTATTATTTTTTTTTTTTTTTTTTTTATTTTATTTTATTTTATTTTTATTTATTTTATTTTTTTTTTTTTTTTATTTTGGCTAACTCGCAAAATCGTCGTATTTCAATACTTTTCTGAGTATGTAATTATAATTATAAGAGTGGAATATTTTGGTTCCATTTAAATTAGTAGATATGCTACTGAGGTGAAGTATATTTTTTTTCTCTATATAAATATCTTTATTTGTATTTAGTATATTATTTATAAATTTCAATATTTCTATGATTAATAAAGTATGTTCATCTTTGTTACATGTAAATAAATGATTATTTTTATTTGTATCGTACATTAATTTTTCAAAATTTTGAGTATTAGTTATACTTGGAAAATTTGTTTGAAGGAAAATAGATGGGAATGGTGTAAATATATAATTCTGTGTTAAAATATAAATAAAAATAAGTAAAGAATTGAGTATATTTTTATTATGAATATATTGTGATTGATAAAAAAAGGAAAAGATAAATATAGAGATATTAATTTTGAAATATGCTAAGAATGTAATTAAAATATAATTAAGATAGTTTGGTTCATACAAAGATAAAATAGAAATTAAAGTAAAGACACTATGTCTATTTATATAGCTATAATTATCTTCATTAATTGTTGAAAAATTAAAATTAACAAAAGTTTTAGTAATATCATAATCATTTATATAATTTATATTGAACATTTTTTTGACATCATTTTGAAAATGGGTAAATTCATTTAAAAAATTTTCATCATGTTGATAATTTATAATATTATCATATATATATTTAATATGATTTTTATTACATTGGTTTAATTTATTATTTATTTGTTCACTGTTACTATTCATATTATTATTACTGTCATTGTTATTACTATCATCATCATCATTATTATTATTATTATTATTATTGTCACTTTGTATGTTAAGTGACCTATTTGGTGTATTATTTTTATTTTCATTCCATTTTTCTTCTCCATTTTTATATTCATCAAAAATTATGTTACCATTTTTTTGAATATCATCATTATGATTATTATTATGAACATTATAATTTTTATTTGCATCTTTTCGTGCAGCTCTTTTGTTCTTATTTTGTTGGATGTAATTATAAAAATTGAAATACTTACTAAAATATTTCAATAAGACTTTTAAAAAATATATTATTACAAATTGAGCTATATATGTGTATATAATTGATTTTTCACTTTTCATATCATTTTTGTATATACTTAAACAAAGGTGTAATATATATATACATTTTTCTATTTTTATTTCATCATTCAAAATAAAATTAAATTCAATCACTTTTAAAATGGTACTTTTTAATATATCGTTAGTTAACATTTTAATATTCATAGATTCATATGTTAAATAAAAATCATGTGTTTCATGCATAATAAATAAACACATATATTCAATAACAACATCTAAACATAAATTTGATAGTTCATAGGATATTTTTCCTAATGTCTGATTCTTAAAATATTCATATAAATAATTAATAGTCGGTATATAAAAAGAGCATATCTTCTTTACTATTTCTTCTTTTTTATGATGAAACATTTTATATATCAATTTTAGGACACAAATCCATAACGAATAAAAGTTATCACTTATGGTTTTATCAATATCTAGATTTATTTCTTTAATATATGGTAAATTTATTAAATTATTATAAATATTATTAAACTGAAAGTTATTAATATTAGTATTATTATTTATATCATTATTAATATTGTGAATAGATTTATATTCACTTGCTATATGGGGATGGTTAAAAATTACATAATCTTTAAATGGCTGTTTTTCTATCTTTGCAGATAATGTATATAATATTATATCAAAACTAAAATAAAATAAAACAATATCATCACATCCTTTTTCATTAACACCTATTTTATTATTATCATTATGATAATTTTCTTTGTTCATATATTCTACTAAACTACCTACATATTCATAATTCTTATTTAATATCTGTACTAGGATATTTAAAATATATTCTTTAATTGATATATTGCTATTCATATATAGATCTAATAAAAAGTTGTAGTTATCCTTGAATATTGTAATGTCCTTTTCTTTATTACTCATAAATACGATGTGACTAAGGATCTTTAAAATCTTTTGAATATTTTTCGGATACGTTATCTAAAAAGAGAAAATAAAAATAAAACATAATAAAACAAAATAAAAAATAATAAAACAAAATAAAAAATAATAAAACAAAAAAAAAAAAAATATAAAAATATAAAAATATATAATGTATTACAATATTATATTCATCATGACACATAAAATATATAGTATACATTTTATATCATATTGTATATAATAATTCGCAGCAATTTTTATTTATTCACATTTACCTTGGTTAATACATTTATCAGACAAGCAACCAGAAACTCATTTATATAATCATAATTTTTGTATACATACTCATACTTGAAAAAATACTTAAATAAAGATATAAATTTGAAAAAAAGTATAGGTAAAAAATTAACTGATTTTATAGCATAATGTTGAAAGGTGATATCATTAACATAAGAAGGGATATTTTCTGATATTAATGAGACTACATTTTTTTGTAATAGTTGTATATATAAAAAACGAATATTTTCATATATAAGTAATATAATATCGTCTATAAATGGAAATGATGTTTTATAACATTTAATCCATACTTTTATTATTAAAGATATACGATAACTAATTAAAGGATGTGTATAATTAATATTTAAGAAATCCATAAAAAATTTTATCATACATAAAATATGTTCACTTTTTATTTTTTTATGAAATGATGGATATAAAATATAATAAATATTTAAATATCCATCTAATTGAATAATTGCAGATGAAAATTCTGGAACTTGTATATTTTTTAAATGTATTGGTAAACCTTTTAAAAAGTGTGCATAATTATGAAATGAATTAATTAATGGTTCAAAGAAATGATGAAATATGGAAAATAAAAATGGTTCAGAAGAAAGTTCAACAATACAATCTTTTGCATTATTATAAAAAATATTTTCTTCTGTTTCATAATCATCTCTAATATTTAATGTAACTTCAATTATTTGTTCGGATGATATATTAATACAATATATTCTTAAAAAATCAAATATTTCTAAAGCTTTTTCATTATGAAGTAATATAAATTCATCATTTGATAAAGCTTGTTTTACTTCTTCTCTTATATATGTTAAGATATCTTTTAATGATAAATTTTTATTAAAAAGATTATTATTCTCATTTTCCATATTTTTTACATTAATCATAAAATTGTTTATTATTTTAGATTCTAAGGTATTTCCATTGTAATTTTCTATATTAATATTTTTATTACACATTATATTTTTGACATTAATATAATTTTCTCTTACTTTCTTTTGTTTTATTAAATTGTATTGATTTAAACAGAAATGATAAAAAATGGACTTCAAAATGGATATACACAAATTTACTATCTCTATAAACTTATGTTCATAATCATTCATATAATTATTTAAACTTAAATTTTTTTTTAAAAATAAGCATATTAACTTCTCTGTTATGTCTTTTTTTAAATAAACATGGAAAGAAGTATGAAATTCTATCATAAGGAAAAATGAAGTCAATAAAAATTTCAAATATTTTAAATAATAGCTTGCAGAATTGTTGTTAATAAATTTTAAATAGTATATCGTCTTATTGATAAAGGCATTCAAAAAATTGCTTCTTATATTCAAATCGGTATCATCAACATTATTATTATTATTGTTGTTGGTGGTACTATTTGGACTTTCCTTATTTTTGTTATTTTCATTGCCCTCTTTATATTCTTGATCTGCTTTATATTCTGTATCTGCCTTATATTCTGGATCTTCTTTATATTCTTGATCCACTTTACATTCTTGATCCACTTTATATTCTTGATCCACTTTATATTCTTGATCCACTTTATTTTCTTGATCCACTTTATTTTCATTAGTCACTTTTGAATGCACATAATTATTCACCTTTTTTATGTCATTCCTATTAATAATTAAATTAAGAATTATACTATCCAAGTATTTCATCATATGCATTTTTTTCTCATGTATATAATAACTGTCATTCTCAGGAATGTTGTCATTCGCAGTTCTATTATTTTCAATAGGATCATCGACATTTGAAACAAATAATTGTTTTTCATATAAATTAATTAGTGAATTTAAATTTTTACATTTATTACAATTTTTTTCATCATTACACATACAAAAAATATTAGTTGCATTATTCTGGAAATATAAATTAATAGAATTATTCCAAAAAAATTCAAGAGATTTAATAAACTTTTCAGAGATATCAAATGTTTCTTTTTTATCTTTTAATAATTTTTTACTATATTGTTCTCTTAATATTTTATAAAGTAAATAAATATATATATATATATTATCTATATTTGTTTTATGTATATTAATATTATATAATAGACAATCTAATAATTCAGGATAATTATGAACCAGTTCATATCTAGATATCTTCTTTAATAAAATACTCAACTCACGATAATTATTTAAATATTCTACATTATTTAATATATCAAGTATTTTCTTTTTTATTAATTTCTTTGTATCGTTACTATAATGAAATCCATCTCTATTATTCCAGTAACGTGCTATTAAATTCTTACAATATATAATACCTAATTTTCTAATATTATGATGAATACTTTTATAGGTATATATATCAAACAGACATATAATAAATTTCTCGTCTTTTTCTAACTCATATAAAAGCTTTTCTGATTCCTTTCTTTTATCATGGTCATTAGACCACGTATCATATAAAGCGTCGATTATTATTTTATATTTCTCTTCAATTTCTTCCATACTCAAAATGAAAATATAAGGAAAAAATAGAAAAAAAAAAAAAAAAAAAAAAAAAAGGAAACAAAGTGATAATATATATATATATATATATATATATATATTATTATATTTTTACTTTTTTGTTAATTAAATGAATTATTTCAAATAAGTTGAGCATGATTTCCCATTTGACTTATCAGGAAAAAAAAAAAAAATACCAAAAAAATAAATAAAATAAATTAATAAAATATATAAATAAAAAATATATAAAATATATATATATATATATAATATATAAATAAATAATAATTATAATTAAATAAAATTATATAATTTAAATAAATAAATTCATATTGAATTAAAAGTATCAATTCAAATGAAATAATTTATTTTTTATTTTAACAATATATTATATATAGTCAATCAAAATATAATATTTCTTAATTATATTTCATACAATTCCCCATGCTTATTCATATTTTATTAATTTTTATGTACTTATAAAAATATATATTTCCACTGAACTCTTTAAAAAATATTTGCATACTACAAAAATATTATATATATATATATTACATGCATATATTTTTTTTTATATTTTTATATTCCTCAATTTTTTTTTTCGTTTTTACATTATAAATAAAAAATGAAGAATTTAACATTCTTATTGTATATAAACATTTTATATTTATATATGTACATCCATTATGTCATATATATTATATATATATAATAATGAATATATTTATTTGTCAATCGTAAAATTATTAAAATATAAAATACATTTTATTCATAGGCATTTATTCCTTTTTTTTTTTTTTTTTTTCTATTCTGTTAACATTTAATACGCGGAAAAAAATTATAAGAATTGAATTGATTTTATAAAATATATATAGATACATATATATATTATATATATAGATATATATATATAGATATAAAAGTATAAAAAGAAACATCCTCTAAAATCTTTATATTTTTATAAAATACATAAACAAAAATTTAATATAATATTTAAGAAAAAAAAAAAAAAAATAGAGGAGTTACACATGTTTAAAATGTATGTTTTATAACACACAAAAAAAAAAAAAAAAAAAAAAAAAAAAAAAAAAAAGGAACATATATGGAATAAATTCCCAATTGCCTATTTTAAAAGAGGAATGTATAATTGTATGGGCATAAAAAAAAAAAAAAAAAAAAAAATTAAATAGTGAAATTACTTATATAAAATATATAATTCATTATACATAATAATGTTATTACTTATATTTTATGATTTAATAGTTCCCACTACTGTTGACTTTTTTTCCTATGATCGTAAAACTGTCCTTTTTAAGTCTCTGAATAAAATAAAAATATTAATAAATAAAAAACAGTTTATATATTATAAAGACACTAGACAATATTATATGATATATCTAAAAGTTTGATTTTTTTTTTATTTTATTTTTTTATTTTTATTTTCTTTTTCCCGCGTACATCTTCGTAAGGTTCTTTCTTTATATGTCCTTTAAGTTTGGTCTAGAATCATAAAAAAATAAAAAAAAATAAGTAAATAAATATTCACATATAAATATATATATATATATAATATATTTTATCATTTGGTAGATAAAAAAAGTATATATTTTTATTTTGTCTATTACCATTTTTGTTTTATTTTTAGCTGGAGATTTAATATTACTATAATTATAGGTGACATTATAATTATTATTATTATCATTATTGTTTGTTATTAATATATTTTTTTTACTGATGTCCTTATGAATCTTAAATTCTTCTCTTTTTTCTTCCAAATTTGAAGTTAAATTATTTTGTTCTTTCATAATTTTATTATCAAAATTTTCTATTTGCGTAAGCATATTTTTAATAATTATAAAATGCTCCTTTATTTTTCTGTTTCCATTTAAATATAAGGTTTTTAATTTCTCTAAGTTCTTCAAATATTTAAATTCATCAATATTGTCAATCCTATTAACCCTAAGATCTAGAGTTTCTACATTTTTCAAATTATCAAATGGGCTTAGGTTTCTATATAATTACAAAATATAAGCAAAGTATATAAATATATACATACATACATATATACATATACATATTATATCCATTAAGTGTGAATAATTTTCCTTTTTTAATATTTCTATTTTATGACCTAATTAAATTATTAGATATATTTAAATTCTCTAAACTCTTAGGAAAAGAGTCAGGAGATATTTTGGAAATTTTGTTATTTGATAAATTCAAAACTTTCAAGTGCTCTAAATTCTCTAGGTATTTAATTGAGTTAATATTATTTCCCTCTAGATTCAAGTTTTTCAGATTTTTTAAATTGGGACATTTTTTTAAAAAGTTAGTTTTTGATAAGAGACAAAAGCTAATATCCAGATCCTCACGTAATAAAAAGAAAAAAAAAAAAAAAAATATATGTATATATAAATATATATATATATATATATATTTTATTTTATTTTATTTTATTTTTTGTTGTATACTTACTTCTAAACTCTTAAAACTATTTAATACATTTCGATCATGTTCTCCCATGAAGGAATTTTCATTTATGTGTTTATTGTTATTTAATATTAAGGTCTATATGGTAATAAAATAAGGTATTTTTACTATATATATATATATATATATATATATATATATATATTTATATGTGTATATATTTATATATACATATGTGTGATCCATATTTTATTTCTTTTTTTTTTGAGGAAGAAAAAAAAAAAATTTGAGTACCTTCAAGTTGTCCAAGGGACCAATATTATGAATATTATTTATATAATTATTTGATATATTTAAAAATTTTAAATTATAAAAGTTATCATTATTAATATCGAAAAGAATATTTTTTATCTTCAGGTTATTAATCTCAAGTGATTGCAAAGATGTATATGGTGGATACATATTATATATATCAAAAAAAACATCAAGAGTATAAATGTTTTTAAAATATTTTTCACTGTTTTGTCTACGTTCGACAGAAGAATTATTTAATATGAGTAGATTAGGAAAAATATGAATAAGATATAAATCTAAGTTTAAGAAATTTATTTTATTGTTATATATATTTATACATATGAGTGATTGTTTATTTTTTATTAAAACAATATGAGTAATATCTTTTATGAAATTATTATGTATATCTATTTCTTTTAAACAACATTTTTGAAATAATGGTATAGTAGATAATTTATTATGAGAACATCTTAATATTTTTAAATTTTTTAATAAATTCACTTTATTCATATTTTTTAATTCATTATTATCTAATAAAAGCATTTCAATCTCAAGTTTATCATGTAAAAAATCTATACAAAATATTTTATTATTTCTTAAATTTAAAACTTTTAATTCTTTTGGAAGTTTTAAGTTTGTTAAATCTTCAATACCATTATTTGATAAGTCTAAAATTTTCAAATATTTAAATATTTCAAAATTTAAATAGGTTAATTTCATGTATAGATTTGATAAGTTTATCATTTGTATGTGTATTTCATAATTATTTATATTTATATCTTTATAAACCTTTAAATATTTTTCATCCTTAATGTTCTTAATTTTAATGTAGTTTTTATTATGTCCGTCTTCATCATCTTGATGGATGTGTAAATAAAATAGAAATATATATAAAATATATATATATATATATATATATATGTGTATTTTTTTTTTTTTTTTTTTTTTTTTTTTTTTTTCATATAATTACCATCGTCCATTCCATATTCGTCATAAACCCTTTCTTTATTTTCACAAATAAAGGAATAATTCTTTATGTCGAAATTTTCTTTATTCATTATAGTTATATCATTAAATATTTTTATTTGAGGAAAAAGCAAATGAATATTTTCATAATATATTTTTTTAATATATAAGGAATTATTTAAAATAGACAAATATTCAATATGTTGATGATGTACACTAAATAACTGTATTTGTTGATAATCATATATATAATTAAACGATAAATTTATATGAATTATATTTGGAAAATATTTATATAACGGTGTTATATCAGATATACAATTAAAAGATAAATCTAATACTTCCAAACTTTCTATATCATTTGAATCAAAATGAAAAAATGTTTTTAAATTATTTATATTGTTATTTCTTAAATGTAATTCTTTTAAATTGTTATAATGATTTTTTAAAACATGTACATAGATTTTGCTTATATATAAATTGTTCATATAAATAATTTTATCGTCATTTTTTTTATCATTACTATGATCATTATAATAACTAATATCTATATTTTTATTCTTCAAATTATTTATTATTTTTTCTTTTTCTTTTTTTAAAATCTCCATATCTTCATACACACGAATTTCTCCATTTTCAATAAGAGGCGTATCTTTTTCTGAACAATTCAAGTTATTTTTCACAATAAGAAGATATATATTTTTTTTTATTTCACATATTATTTTACTTAATTTAATAAAATATTTTGTTATATGAAAAAAATTTATATGTTCAAAGTTTAAAATATAATGAAAAAAATCGTCTATTAAATTTTCATTGCAAAATATATTATTCGTCTTATTTTTTATGCCTATATATTTTAAAAAATCATCTCTTTTTATTTTTTTTTCAGCAGCTGTTTTTATAATAGATGAATGAACTACATTTAATTCATTTCTTTCGTTATATTTTTCGTTATTTTTTTCGTTATTTTTTTCATTATTTTTTTCGTTATTTTTTTCATTATTTTTTTCGATATTTTTTTCTTTATTTTTATTTAACAAACTTATGTTAACTATATATTTTAAATTGGTATGTTTTGGAAGAGTATAATAAATTTTAAACTTTATTTCATTATTTAAACTTTTATTATCATCATTTTTATTTTTATTATCATCATTTTTGTTTTCATTATCATCATTTTTGTCTTTATTATCACCATTTGTATTTTCATTATCATCATTTTTATTTTCTTGTGTGCTGTAAGCAGTCACTTCCTTATATTCTTTCTCGAAAAAATAATTTTCCACAATATATATAGAGAAAAAAGGAAAATCGAATTTTTTATTTCTTAAAATTTTTTTTTTTATATTTATATCATTTTTATAATTTAGTATGTTATCATTTAATTTATTTTTGTAATAAATTAAATGAACCAGTTCATGTAGTTGGTCTTTTTCTAAGAAAAGTCTATGAGTATAAAAAATAAATGTTATATGTTTGTATGAATAAATATTTTTCCCTATAAAGTGTTTATATATATATATATATATGATGACATTTTCACTTCCTCTTCATTGGCCTCTTACTTTATTAATGTCTTTAATATATGGTTTATATTATAACAAGAACAAATATAATTTTTTTCAAAGAATTTTTTTTTTTCACATTCATCTACAGTATATTCCTTCTCATCAAAGTCGAAATTGTCATTCAATTTACAACTATATATGATAATCAAATATAATACATAAGAGTAATATATAAATCCAAATATATATACTTTTATGAATACAATTAAGGATATAAAATATTATATATGTATTAATACACAGAACGCTATTCATCATTTAAAAAAATATATATATATATATATTATATATATGTATTTTTTTTTTTTTTATATACTAATTATAAGGATGTAAAAATAAAATATTCTTTTTATAAATTAGACTATTAGTCTGTTCTTCTCTACACGCAAAAAAAAAAATAAAATAAAATAAATAATAATAATAATAATAATAAATTAATAAATAAAATAAAAATATACACATACTTATATCATGATAGACAAATATATAAACAAGTTAAAAATGCGAAATGGAAATATTTTATTACATTAACGTGTCCAAAACATTATGATTCAATTTTTTTACTTTTATTATATTTTCTATCTTTATATCATCAATATAATAATTTTTCAGGGATTCAACATTGAAATTTAACTTTATAAAGTTCTCAATAAATTTATATCTAATAAAGAATTATAAGAACAAAAAATATACATATATAAATATATATACATACATATATATAATTTTATATGCTTTTATTTTTACTCGTCTTGTTCTTTTGTTATTGATTTGAAAAAAATGTTAAAGTATGAATTAATGGATGTTGTCAAATATCTTATTTGCAAATTTCTTTCTTCTTTTAATCTCTTTATAATATAATTAAATCTATAGATATATTAAATTTTTGGTAAATATAAATATAACTCCATAACATACTATATATGTGTATATATAATTTTGATATCTGTAATTTATTCCTTTTTTTGTAGTTCCTTATTAACCTAGCGGTATAGGCACTCAGATAAAACGTTATTTGTTCTTTTATATTCGATATATTTTCCTTTTCTTTATTCTTAAAAAAAAAAAAAATAAACATATAAATATATATATATATATATATGTATATATTCACATATGTATATATTTAAATATTTTATATCCTTATAAATGTCTATATTTTCAAATTATTTCATTTAAATTACCTCCACAAATTTATGCTCATGTACAAAATTTGAGTAAAAATGATATGGTTTTAAAACATCATTTAAATAAGATATATTCTTGTTATTAATAAATAATATATAATACTTTTCTTTTTTATATTTCTCTCGTATAAAATTTATTTTAAAATCTATGATACATTTTAGAGTTTCAATATCACTCATAGTATGTTTTCTTTCTTTATCTGTTATTATTTCATGATCCAAAACCTTTTTTTTTTTTTTTTTTTTTTTCACACATAAATTATGCAATCTTATTATTAAATTAGAATATGTTATATATTATTTATATTTTATTTTAATTAAAATTTTTTTTTTTTTGATAGTGATTTATTTTTATTTTATAATCACATCATTTTATTTTCTTACTTGTAAATTTGGAAAATTATTTAAAAAGTAATGTTTGTATAATAAATTGTCTGTTAATATATTATTTTCTTTTGAAAATAAAGTTGGTATATAAATATATATGTATTTGTGCTTATATGATATATAAATAAATATATATATATATATATTTATATATTACTATAATATATTGAATTCAAGTATAGTTCTTTAATTTTTTTTAATTTATGAAGCACTTGAATATCTTCGAATTTTTCAATTCTTAAGAAACAAAAAAAAAAAACAAAAAGTTACACACATATATATATTATATATATGTTTGTATATTATATTTAATTAAATGATATAACTTGTTTCCACTTATATTAAGGTATTCCAAATGGAAATTATTTTTTAAAGGCTCTATATTTCTTATAGAATTGTTTGCTAAATTAATATATAAGAATATATTCGTATTATAAAAAAAATCAATGCTTTCTATTTGATTATCACTTAAATCTATATGTACAAGATATTTATTATGTTCTATATTTATGAACTGTTCATTTAATTCATTATTAAACAAGTTCAATTTTTCTAAATATCTCAATTTTTCAATTCCTAAAATGATATACATATATATGTATATATATATACATATTTTTATATGTATATATTTATATATATTTATTTATATTTATTTATATTTCTTATTACCTAATATACTTTTAATTTTGTTGATTTGTAAAAATAAGATTGTCAAATTAATACAATTAAACAAAGGCGTTATATCCGTAATATTATTCTTAACCAAATATAATTCTTTTAAGTTTTTAAAATATTCAAATATGTTTAAGTTAATATATTTTTCCATACATACTTCTATTTTTTCTATTTCTTCATTTTTTTTATCCTCTACATTATTAGACACTTTTATTAAATTAATATAATTTCTGAAAAACAAAAATATAATTCATTTACATTAATATATATATATATATATATATATATATATATATTCCACATATGATATAAAATAAATATTATATTTCTTTTTTATATTATAATTTTTTTGTGTGTGTTTGAATCATAAAAGCATTTGGTATTTTCTTTATTATACTCTTCGTCTTTTAAGGTTTCCATCAGGTAAATTTTATTTAATATATATTCTTTTTAAAAATTAATTACCTAACAATATATAATAATAGAAAAATTTTAATTAGTTATTTTTATATGTAGAAAAGTGGTAAATAATATTTTATAAATATTTGCATTAATGCAAAAATTAATACATTCACATAAGGCTACTACTTTTTCTTTTAAAAGAGTTGATAAAAATTTTCAAATGAAAAAATAGAAATATATATACTTTAATTTTATAACATTTAAAAAAAATTTATAAATATAGAATATGTTAAAAATATATATAATATATAAATATATAAAGTGAACTACAAATTTGAGATATTTATATTTTGAAAATATATTAATATATTTATATATATATATATATATTTTTTTTTTTCTTATTTTATAATTTTTTTTTTAGTGTATTAATTCTCACACACTAAAAAAAAAAAAAAAAAAAAAAAAAAAATACAATAATAAATTAGTATACATAATATTATAATATATATATATATAATATATATAATATTATAGTGCATTTATAATAACATCTACATATATTTATACATATATATAATAACAATAATATATTTTTTCTTTTCTTGAATTATAAAATTTTAAAAAATGTAAAAATAAAAAAAACAAAAATACGTATCATATATATTATGTATATGTAATATTAAGTGGAATTTCTATAAAAAAAAAAAAAAAAAAAAAAAAAAAAAAAAACGGATATATATATATATAATAATATCATGCCTTGAAAATTTTTTTTTCCTGTTAATATTCCATTTTATTTTCTTTTTGTTAAAATTATAAATTCAAGGAAAAAAACAAAATAAAATAAAATTATTTATTTTAAAATTGTTTAATGAAAAAAAAAAAAAAAAAAATAATAATGATATAATCAAACATAAAAGTGAATTTTTAAAAATGGGAGATGATGAAAAATATCCATTCATAGATAAAGTAAGTAAAAAACATATTAATAAATCAAATAAAAAAAAAAAAAGTAATAATAATATAAGTAATGAAGAAAATAAAAAATTAAATATAAACAATATAGAAGAAAATCATAAAATAGATAATACTAAAGAAAGTAATATAGAACATTTAAATGTCTCTCTTAATGATGATATAAAAAATTCTATAACAAAAAGAATCCCTAACATAAGTAGGGATTTAAAGTTAGATGTTTGTGTAGCTATTCCTTCAACAATAATAAATAATAAAAGTGATGTTATTAAATCATATTTAACTAGTTTTTTGGCAAGAATATTTACGATTTTTTCCATATCTAAAATATATATATATGATGATTATCTGGAACAAGAAAATTTAATAAATAAACAAAAAAATTACGGTGATTATCAAAATGAAAAATATAAAAAGGATATAAAAAATAATAGTAATAATATTAATAAAAATATGCATAATAATATAAAGAAAGACCCAAATGACAATGATCAGAATAATTTTGACAATATTGTAAATAATGAAAAAAACAAAGAAGAATCACCTCAATATTCGTATTTATGTAAATATATGCATTATAATTTACAATATTTAGAAACTCCTCAATACTTAAGAAAACATTTATTTCCAATTACAAATTTTTTAAAAAATTCAGGAATTATGAATCCAGTAGATGCACCTCATCATTTAAGGAGTGATGAGTGGTTACCTTTTAGAGAAGGTGTAGTTCTTCAAAAATCGTCAAACGGAATTATTGTAGACGTTGGATTATTTTCAAATGTACTCATAGAAAATGTAAATTATATAAATATTGGAACAAGAGTTACCGTTTTATTTCAATCAAATTCATATGAATTGTTTCAAAAAAAAAACCCCAACGTTTTATTTACAGGTAAATTAATACATCCATCTGTACCCAAGTTGTATAATTTATATTGGGGATATTCCATTGAAATATTAAAGAATTTGAGTGACATTTTTAAATTACAAGTTGACTACTTAATTGGGACATCAGAAAGGGGAAAATTCATTGATGATACTATGGTATCTTTCAGGGATGCAAAGTAATAAAAAAAAAAAAAAAAAAAAAAAAAAAAAAAAAAAAATGAAAATGAAAATACATTTAATAAGTGTACTAAATAAATAAATATATATATATATATATATATGTCTTATTACATATGTGTTTATTTTATTTATATATATATTTTTTTTTTGTAGATCCGTTCTCATCGTTTTTGGAAATAAAGATGGGTTGGAAGATTTGTTAATTAAAGAAAAAGAGAAAAAAAAGAACAAAATTTTTTCACCTGAAAAAAAAGTTAAAGTATTAAATAAGATGTTAAAAAAGTTCGATTTATTTATTAATACTTGTCCGTGTCAAACCTCTCGAACGATCAGAACTGAAGAGGCCATAACAATAACTTTATCATTGTTACATAATATTTTAAAGTAGAATATTTATGATGCACTATTAATTAATTGTGCATACCTAATTAAAACAAACATATATATATATTTTTTTTTTTTTTTTTTCGTTATTTTGCCTGAACGTTATCGAAAAAAGATAATTATAATTTAACAATTGGCTAGTTGTGAAAAAAAAAAAAAATAATATTTATAATTTTACAGCTAATTTTTAAAATCTATATTTATAAAATATTAGTAAACCTGACAATTGGCTAGTTAAAAAGAAATCATATAAAAATTAATAAATAAAATATTAATTTTTAAAAATAAACAAAAAAAAAAAAAGGAAAAGTAAAGAGGAATAAATATTTTTTAAAAATATAACACATAAAATATATATAATATATATATATATATATATTTATAGATACATAGTTTTTATTTGATTTTGGTTATAATTATTTTACATTTATAGACATATATATATATATATATATATGTACACATAATTTTAATACCTTAAAAGGTTTAAATATATATTTTAAAAAAATGTTCTTTATTTTATTATTATTATATTTCTTTTTTTTTTTTTTTTGATGTGATCAAATTTCAAAATATCTATCAACGTCCATATTGAAATCTTTCATTTTATAAATATTTTTTGCCTTTTTTTTCTGTATGGATAATTGTTTATTTTTTTGTTCATACATTATACTTTTGAACAATACTTTCCATAGATTTTTGATTTGTTTTGTTTTGTCTCTGATTAGAAATTCATCTTGTGTTTTTTTTGGGGGCACATATAAATTTTGAAAAGAGATAAAGTCTTTTTTTCTGATAATAATTTTATTAACGTCTACTTTTACATTTTGTCTCTTACGAAATTTGTTATAAAGGAAATAAGAATTATTATAGATTAATTTATATGGAATAATTCCTTTAATATGTTTTAATATATACTTTAATTGTATATTATAAATACAAATATCATCTTCATTTAATTCAATAATAGTATTTGCTTTAATATGAGCAAATAGTTTATTTTTTAAAATATCTAATTTATCTTTTTTATCATATATATAATCAAAATGCTGTTCATCCATCCCTAATAAATTATTATTAATATCATTATTACTTTGAGTTGTGTCATTACTTATAATTTCATTTGGTCCTAATGATAGAAGACAATTTTCATATTTTCTATTTCTATTAATTCTTTTTTTCAACTGGAATTGAGCATATAAAGGAATTTTAATTTTATTATATTCATCATATTCATAATTTAAAGGTTCCTCACTATCACTTAAATAATAATGCTTATTTTCTAAGTATTCCCTTCTAGTTAGATTATAAAAATTTTCTTTTAAATATACATTTTCACCCTTAAATAATCCAACTGGTTTGTTTGGATATATGACTTGATTTTTTTTTAACATGGATTTTAATATATAATAGTTTGATTTTAAGAAATCTGTTTTTTCTTTAGGTATCATATTAGTTACATACAAATTATATAAATAATCTTCATCTCGTTTATCTATTAATAGTTCTAAATTATTATAATATTTCTTATTTGTATAAAAACATAACTTTCTAAAAGATTCTCTGATAATATTACATTGTTTGTCTCCTTTAATAATTGCATTAATTGTATTAGATTTATTACTATTAGTACTACATCTTAATTTGTGTCTTACACTTATATCTTTTAATATATTATATTTATTAATAGAAAGATATAAATTATAATGATCCAAATTATAGAAATATTTATAAACATTTGAATTTATAAAAACTTTAATATATTTATTTTCATATGAATTTAGTTTTGATATATCTCCAAATTTATCATAAATAATTTCATCATATTCTGTCAAATGATTAGATATATTATTATTATTATTATATTCTTTTTTTAATTTTTTATTTGCATTTTTTAATTCAATAATTTGATTTAAAAGAAATTTTTTTGTATCATTTGTACTATATATATCAACTAATGAATTCTTTATATTCATATGTTCTTCATCCTCTTCAAAATCAAATATATTATCATGAACATTATGAAAGGAATCAAATTTTGAATTATCTTTTATGTTATTTTTATTTTTTCTTTTCATATCATCATTTTTTTTTATATTATATTGTAAATAAATAATTCTTAATATATTTTTTTTTTTTTTATCATATATAAAAAATTTGTTATTTTTTTCGATATACATTTTTCCCTTATAATTTTCACATAAAATATGAAAATTTTTATGAGAATGTTTTTTATTGTCTAATTTATTTAATTTTAAATCTTGATTAACAAATGGATGAGATGTTATATGATATTTAGTTTCTTTTAATATATTAGATGATGCATAATTATTATTATTATTATTTTTTTCCCTTCTCACTAAATCTTTATGTATTATATAATTGTTATCTTGAGTTGGCTCTATATTTTTATTGGAAGACATTTCTGTCTTTTTAAACATATTATGAGTTTTTTGAATACATACACTTTCTTGAACCTGATTATTTATATATTTATCCTTCTGGTGTTTTTCCTTTTTATCATTTTCATCATAAGAATAAATTGATACAATAGAACTTTGATCACTAGATTGTTCAGATATGTATTCTTTTACTTTTTTATTTTTTTTGTAAAAAAGTGAATGTGGAAATTTATTTAAGTTATTTTTTGTTTTTTCACTTTTATATATTTTTATTTCTTCTGATGTTTTTGGTAGGGGCAATAGTATATGAAATATTTTACTTTCATAATTATTTGTATTATCATTTTTTGAAAAATTAAAGAAATTAAAATAATATACATTAAAAGGAAAGAAAAAAGAAACCCATTTATTAAAACTAGAAGAATAACATTCTGCAAAAATATGATATTGTGTAGTTTCATGTGTTTTATAATTTTTCAAACTTTTTTTTTTTTTATTTAAAATAAAATCTTCTTTTTCAATGATTATAACATCATCATTGTGATAATAATAATAATTATTATTATTGTTGCTGTTGCTGTTGCTGTTGTTTTTGTTTTTGTTTTTGTTTTCATTGTTCATGTAATTATTTATATCTCCTTCTTCATTATTTAAAACGTTTTCCTTGTCACTACTATATGTCTCTATATTATTCATAAAATCGTTGAAAAAAATATTTTGATTAAACTCTTCAGAATATTTATGATAACATTTTTTAATAAAATGATCATTATTATCTATACTATAGATTTCATCTTTTAGCATAGGTAAAGACATACATATACGACTAGGAATATTTAAACATCTACATAAAGAAACAAAAATTAAATTTAACAAAACATTATTACCTTTTTTTCTGTGTATACACCTAATTAATCTAAATATTATTGATCCTTTGAAATACTTTGAAAGAATTTTATCACCTATAATCCATGATTTTCTATCAATTGTTAATTCAAAATAATTCTTTATAAATAAAAATAAATATATCGGGTCCTTATATAATTTTTTTGTGCCTTTATAATTTACATATACAGAATATATCAAACCTTGTAATAATTTATTGTTACAAATATTATTTAAAAAATAAAGATGACAAATCCAACATAATAAAAATGTTATTAATTTATTTTCTTCTATTCTTTTTTGCACATTTTTATATCTCATATCTTTAAACTTTCTTAATTCATCTACAGAAAATAATTTATTTTCATTTGGAATATCATCATCACTTTTTTTATTTAACCTATAATTATTTTTAATATTGTCATTATTAGTGTCATTTTTTTTTTTATCCTTATTTTTCGAATTCCTTTTTTTCTTTTTTTTCATATCTTTTTCATTTGATGACACCTCACTATCTATTTCAATAATTTCTACATCACTACTCACACTTTTGTCTTCACTAGTAATATTATCAGATTCATAAATATCATCAAGTTGTATAAAATCATCATTATTTGTGACATTCAATATTTCCTTATCTATATAATAATCGTTATCTTCTTCTTTATCTTCTGAAACATCTTTATATCCTTTTTCTAATATTTTTAATTCATCTTCTCCAAACAATTCTCTATCAATCTCATTCAAGGAATCGATATCATCACTTTTTTCATCATAAGTATCTTTTTTTCTTTTCTTTCTTTCCATAAAAAAAAAAAAAAAAAAAAAAAAAAATATATATATATATATATTTATATATATGTATATACTTATAATTAATATTTTATTATTATTTGAGGTAACTAAATATGTACTTTACTCAGATATATATAATATTTATTTGTATTTATGCATTAGTGTCCTTCGATATATTTTTAAAACATTTTGCGCCTTCATTTTCTCATATTAAAAATATATATAATATATATTATAAATGGATTATACTATAAAATATTAATATATATATATATATATATATATATTATTATTATTATATTTGTATTTTTTTTTTTTTTATACATTTGTTTAATAAAAAATAATTGTAATGTAAAAAATTTTTTTAAATATATATATTATAATATATATCTATAATTAAGCTTTATATTAAAATGATACAATCCCTTATATACATACTCATCTATGATTAATATATATATAAAAAAAAAAAAAAATAATAATAATATATATTCATAACATTTAAATGTTAGTTACATTTAAGAATTCATCATTAAAAAATAAAATAAAATAAAAAGATTTATTAGAAAGAAAAAAAATGTAATTTTATTGTATAATATTTATATTTTAGAATGTTACAAATGTATCCATAGTAATATTTACACATAAAAAAAATATATATATATATAATTCAAAGTCTTTATAAAAATACATTATATATATATATATATATATATATATATATGAAATATGAATAGAATATTTCAAAGTTCAGGAGGGGACCTATACATATATATATACAAATAGTTGTGATATTCTTTTGAGGTTTCATGTAAACATGAAGATATAAAAATATGATTATATGTAAAAAAATTACGGATTCAAATAATAATAAAAACATATATATATATATATATATTATATATTGAAATAGCATCATTAAAAACTAATAAACATTGATATTTCATAACAATAAAACAGAAAGAAGGAAAATATATATATATATATATATATGATATGCGTCAAATGGTTGTATATAGGAAAATAGGAAGTATAGAAATGTATAATATATTAAATTTTATAATATATATATATACATAATACATATATTTTTTCTTTTTTGGTAATCTCCATTTTATTTTTATTTATAAGAAAAACATTATAGTCTATTCAAATAATTTATTGACATTTTAATTTTTTTTTAAGGCAACAAAACAAACATCAAATAATCTATCTTTTATAATTTTCCCATTTTTTTTTGTTATTTCATATAAAACTTGTGTATAATCTTCTTCTATGGGTATAATCAATTTGCCATTCTCTGCTAAGAGGTCCACTAGAATTTGAGGTAGTTCGCTAGCTGACGCTCCAACATGAATGGCATCGAATAATCCTAACTCTTTTTTTTCTTCTTCATTTACTTGATAAATATTTTTATGAATAATTTTAAAATTATCAATTTTTAATAATTCTGGTTTATCTCTTTTTATATTTTCTAATGAAAAATTTACTAAATCTTTTACACGTTCTAAACCTATAACATAAGAATTCTTATTTTCAAGTACTTTCATTTTTATGGCCATACAGACCGTTAGATAACCTGAGCCCGATCCTGTATGCAAGGAACAGAAAATTAATATTACAGTGTTCATGATTTTTTTTTTTTTTTTTATTCACATTTGCATAATAAGTAAGAAGGTAAAAAAATGCGTAATTAAATGCATAAATATAAATATAAATAAATAAATATATATATATATATTATATATATAATGTGCTTATATATTTTATTTTTATTTTATTTTTTTTTTCTTATTACCAACATCAATGGCCCTAGATCCAGGTTTTAGAACATTAATTAATCTTTTCAAGGACAGAGCATGCATATGAGGTGCCGATATGGTCACCCCATGGCTAATATAAACAGGAGTATCTATGTAGGGTATTTCTTTAATATATTTTCCTCTATCAACCTATAAAAAATATATACATATGTATATTTTATGAACCTATAATTATTTGTTTCATTATATATATATATATAATATATATATATATTTTTTTTTTTTTTATAAAAGTACCTGTAACATAGTATTGTATACATCATCATCATCAATAATTCCCCTTCTTTTCAGATTCTCAAGTAAACTTTTATGATTATTTTCAGATAATTTGTACATATTATTTGTTGAAGTATATTTGTTGATATTCTTATTTTTTTCGTTCATTAGTTATTAAATAATTATTTAACTTAATAATTTATTTAAAAAATAAAAAATTTATTAATATCTCCTCTAACATTAATATTTGTGATATGTCAAAGTTAATACTTATAAGTATTTTATAGGTCAACAAATTCAAAACATGATAAAATATTGTATATCATTTTTAAGAAAAAAAAAAAAAAATTAATAACTTTTATGTTTTATAAAATATTATATATATTGTTTAATATTTATCGCGTTTTTTTTTTTTTTTTTTTTTTTTTTTTTATAAATATGTTAACATTTCATATATATATTTTTATGCTCTTTTTAAGAGGATAAAAATAACAAAAATCAATCAATGAGATAGATATTATATATATATATATTTTATTTTTTTGAATGAAATTTGTGTCTTGTAAAATATTAATTAATATATATATTATATATATATATATATATATATATATATATATATATATATAAAGAGAAAGAAAACACCAATTTCTTCATTATGCCTGAAAGATAATTTTTAGAAGTTAATTGAATGAAGGCATTTTTTCAAGAATATTTTTTAATATCACTAGACATAATTATTTAAGATCAGATGACTGCATATGCTTATTTTAATAAAAAGATGTAAATAACCAAGGGGGAAAAAAATATAAAACATAATCATTATTATATATATATATATATATATATATTTAAGCTTTTTTGAAATATATAAAATATTAAACATTCTTGCACAATAAATTCTGAAATATAGAAAAAAAAAAAAAAAAAAAAAAAAAAAAATCATAAACATTTTTCCTATTGATCTATTAAAAACAAATTAAATGACAAAAAATAAAGTATTCATATAAAATTTTTGTGATTATAGAAATTAATCAATACGAATTAATAAAAAATAAAAAAGAGGAAAATATTCTTCAAATGTTATAAAATAAATTATATACACATTAATATTCACATTTTCTCCATTTTTCATTTTATATTCCCTCTTCCCTATAATATTTTATTTTAGTGTTCACATAAAAAATAATTTTTTTTTTTTTTTTTACTTTGATTGTATTATTGTTTAATCATTATGTTCGTTTTATTATTTCTTCATATTTATAAATACAAAACAATACAATGAAATAAAAAAAAAAATAGAAAAAAAATCAATTTTTTCGTCATATTATAAATGTTATATATGGTTACATTGATTTTTCCCCAGAATATTTTAAGGTTATTATTTTTGTGTTCTAACATATAAATACATACACAATGACATATACACACATATATATATTTATTTATTTATATGTATACATTTCCATATCATTTTTATATTGTGTTTTGCTTTTTTTTATTCATTTTATTGGTGTTCACTTTTCTATCCCCGTTTTCAGTCTTATCATTATCTTCCAGCTTTGAAGAAGTATTAAGATATTTATCCTTTATTTTGTGGCTATGTATAAAATTATTATTGGATACATTATTTATATCCATAGAAACAGTACCACTGTTTTTTATATTATTCATATTTTCTAAAATTATCTTATTGTCTACATATTTATTATCTTCTTCATTTATTGTTGCATTACTGACTTGTGCATACTCTGCATTATTTGATATTGACTGTTTATGATTTTTTATATAATTATTAATATTTTCATTTACTGTTTGATTATTTGTTTTAACAACTTCGATATTACCCTGTTCATTTAATTGAGAAGTGGTTGAATTTAATATTTGTGTATTATCGTTTATATTATTATTATTATTATTATTATTATATGTTTCTTCCTTATTATTATTGTTATGTGGTATGCTATGTACATCAGACATCGTTTCTTTTGTTTCTTCCTTATTTAATTTTTTATCATAATAATTTTTTTCCTTTTCTAAAGTAATTTCATCAGAATTTTGATTCGTAGGGTATAATTCTTTTACGTCATATTCATTTCTAGTAATAGTTGGGATATAATTTATATTTCCATCATCCACATAATTACCATTATTACTATTATTACTATTATTATTATTATTATTATTGTTGTCATGATAAGATGAAGACGTATCATCATAATAATAATGTGACGTTAATGTTCCCATATTATCTGATCCTTTTTTATTATAGGAAGAATTTGCTGGTTTCATTTTATTATTAAAAAGAATATAAGAATTGTTGAGATGGAAATTTTTATTTAATATAACATTATGAACATATAAGATCTCCTTCATTTCAGCTATTTCTTTTCTTAAATCTTCAATCACATTAATATATGATTTTATTTCTTGTAACTCTTGATTTTTATTATTTTCTTCATTGAACATCATTTTTTTTTCTGCATTAATTTGTAATTTTTTTTGTGATATCTCTAATATGTAAGAAAATCCATAGGTAGATATAAATACAATAATACTAATTAATAATAAAAGAAGGGTAAGTTGAACAAATTTTTTAATCCTGATTTTTTTTTTAAGTTCCAGAATTTTATGTTCACTTAATTTATTCTTTAGTTTGAAGGATTTAAAGTCTTTTTTTTTTTTTTTTTCATTTGTAAGTGATACATCATCATAATAAGGTAATAGCATATGATATTTATTTGAAAAAATATAAGAACATATATAGGATATATAATAAGACACTTTTATTATAAAAGAATTCTTATTATGTGGATTAGTTTTATTGTTATATTCATTTTCTTCATCTTCTTCTTGTTTTTTATCTTCATTATTAGTATTATTTAATAGATGATCATCTTTAATATTTTTATATTTGAGATAATTATTTTTTCTATGTAACTTTTCAAAGGTTAAACTTCTTGTGCTTTTATAATCTCTATTATTATAATTATGTGTATCATCAAAATTTTTTGTACTATCAGATTTATTTAAATGTAAGAAGGAAGTATCATTACTTCGATCATCTTCATTTTGTAAAATTATTATATTACTCATATAATTATTATTATAAATTTTGTTACTACTACTACTATTATTATTATTATTATTGTCATTCATTATATGGTCATTCACTTTATTATCATTCATTTTATTATCATCCATTTTATTATCATCCATTTTATTATCATCCATTTTATCAACATTAATATTGTTATTATTTGTTCCGTTGTGTGTGCCGCTATCAGACAATTTGTTATAATAGCTAGTTTCATATATATCATTGCACACATTACCAATTATATTATTACTCATATTTTGACTAATATTACTGTTATTTATATCAGTTCCATGTTCATTAGTCAAAACAATTACAGGTAAGTCATCCTTGACAGCATTTAATTCATTTTCACATATTTTATTCTGATTCTCTTCTTCCCTACTTACAATATTTATAAGGTAATGAATCTTTTTGTGCTCTTTATAATTCTGTTCGAAACATTCTTGGGAACAATAAAATATTTTCTTGTTGTTTTTTAAACAAATAGGGCAGCAAATAGTAACTTCTGTTACTACTCCGCATCCAGAACATATAGTCATCAAAAGAAGAAGTAATGAAAAAAAAAATAAAAAATTTATACAAAATGTATTATATATATATATATATATATATATATATATATATATATACTTATTTATATAAATATTTAGCAATATTATACCAATTAGCTATATAAAAAAAAAATATATAAAATATATATAATATTTATATAAATATATTATTTATTCATTTAATAAATATTTTATTCTATTTTTTTATATGTTTCATTATTTTATACAATTTTTTTTTTTTTTTTTTTTAAAGTATTTGGTAAAATGTGAACAGCTTTTTATGTTCATGTCATTTGGAAAATAAGTTTAATTTCAAATGCTCAAAAAAAAAAAAAAAAAAATTATAAAATTATAAAAATAAAAAAATATATATATATATGTATACAAAATTATTTTTAATATATTTAAATATATTATATATATATATATATATATTTATTTATTTATTTCAATTTTATTTCCTTTTGTTCCTTTTTTTTTTTTTTTTACTAATACCACATAATGAAATATTTACACTAGAGAAAAAGTTATTTAACAAAAAAAAAAAAATTATATATATATATATATAAGAACAAATAATGATAGAATAAGTTTAATTAATATATATTTATATCTATAGTTATATATTTAAAAAATAAAAGAAACAAAATTTAATGAATTATGTAATTTTACGTATAATAAAAATTATACGTACATATATAAGTATACATGTAGAAAGAAAGAAAGGCTTGGAAAATATAAGCATGTAAAATTATGGACATGTATACTTAATGTAATTTAAGGTACCTTTTTTTTCAAAAATATCTTAAATGTTAACCAAAAAAAAAAAAAAAAAAAAAAAAAAAAAAGGGGGAAATGCTTATACATATAAACATATATATATATTTATATATATATACAAATGAATTTGTTCAGTTCGTATTAATAATGGCTGACTGTAATGCTTTTTGCAATACGCTTGTGTACTTGTTCATTGCCTAAATAAAAAAAAAAAAAAAAAAAAGAACACATATATATATATATATATATATATTTATTTATTTACATATGAATGTTACATATTTTGTGTTTGCATAGTTATATTATACACAATATGTACATATTATTAAGCATCACGAAAAAATCAAAATCAAATAATATATATATATATATATACATGCTTGTATATTATATTCATCCTACTTGTATTATATCATCGTCAGATTGTTCCCTTGCCTTAACAGTCAAATTGAGCGCATCCTTAATCTCTTCTACTTCTTGTAAAAATACATTTTTAAAATTGACGTCCTCATCATTATCATAATTTAGCAACCTATCACTTTCATTTTTAAGATATGATATATCATGTTGTTTAAAAGCAATTTCACTTTGTATTTTTCCAGTTAAGTATGCACTAATATTTTCAATTTTTCCATATAAGATATTATCTCTTTTTTTTTTATTATTAAGATATTTATTTATAACTAATTGAAAATCAGCGATTTCTCTTTTTAAACTTATCATATCTGTTTGAATTTTAGTAGGTATATCAACTTTTATTTGAGATATGACTTTTTCTAATTCCTCACACTTATGTATAATTTTATCTAAATCACTTGATATGCTTTCTATTTTTGTAGTTATTTTATTGAGAACATTATTTATCATATTATTTGCCATTTGTTCAATTAATAATTGAATATTTTTATTAGCATCCAATCTTTTTTTAACTTCTGAATTTATATTTCTTTCAATTCTTAAAATATCATATTTCATTTCTTCATAAAAATTATCACTACTGCAAGTGCTTTTCTTCTTATTTCTACCTTCATCGAAAAAATCAGAATCGTTAAATAAGTTCATATCATTTATTTTATTCCTCTCACCGTCAGTTTTATCATCAAAGTGAATATCAGAGACTGTGGAGCTATCGCTGTTGGTGGTCATATTAAGCAAATAAATAAAAGAAAAAAAGTAAGGAGATTTAAATGTTCAATATTTAAACTGGTTCATAAAAAACTTGGAAATTTTATATATTTAAAAAAATATATATATATATATATATATATATATATATATATATGTATATTTTTTAATAATAATTGTGCTACAACATATGTGTACATATACCAAATTGTATAATATTATATATTGTATGATTCTTTTTTTTTTTTTTTTTTTTTTTTTTTTTTTTTTTCTTTTATCCTCGTTACTACGTTATTTATTCTGTAATGCTAATTTTTTAAAACAAGAAAACAAAAAAACATCGAAATGTATATAAATTGTCTTTTTTAAAATATATGCACTTAATAGAATAATTAATTATTTTAATTGTTTTATTTATGTATTCTCTTCTATTAATTTATACTTTTATATATAATATATGTAAATGATTATATATGTATATTTATCTTCTTGTATTTCTTAAATTTTTTTTTTTAATCATTTTTCCTCTGTCATTTTACGTGCATACGTATGTTCGAAAAATAAAATAAGCAAAAATAATAAAAATAATAAAAATAATAAAAAATACATTTACCCCTTTTACATTCACACCTTATGCGGAAGGTAAATATATATATATATATTAAATATATATATATTTTTATTTATATTTTATTATTTTTTAATTTGTGTTGTCTTTTAAAAGTTTTATATATTTGGATAAATGGAAAATTCTGAAAAGATACAATAATAACAATAAAATAAAAAAAAAAATTTACATATACATATGTATACACATATATAATAAATGTATATATATTTTTTGAAAATATTATACATTTAATATTTGTACTTATATACACAGAATAATTCTATTATATTATTATAAGGTAAATAAAAAAAAAAAAAAAAAAAAAAAATTAAACACCCAAACAAATTTGTAAAAAATTATATAAATAAATATATATATATATATATATGTATACATGTATATATTAAAAAATTTTAATTATATCACACATAATATATACCAAAAAAAAAGATAACAAAAATATACTTATATAAAATAAAAACAATGTAATTATATACTATATATATATATTCTATTAAAAATATACATAATTTAATTAACCTTTATTTATAATTATCAATTTGATTATTTTAAAAATAAGGAATGAATTATTTATTTATTGTTATTTATTCTATTATTTTTATAATTTTTTTTTTTTAATTAATGTAATAAATCTAAAATAAATATTTCTAAAATAATTTTAAAATAAATTACAAAGATAAAATATCATTATTTCCCTATTCCTTTTTGATTTTACAAATTTAATTTTTGTAATGTTATTATGAAGTAATAATTTGTCTATATACCCATTTTTTTTGCCTTTTTTTTTTTTTTTTTTTATGAATTATTAAAAATTATAATAAGTTGAATCTTTTCTTAATATTTATTCTGTGGGATGAAAATTTATCGTCTGGTGAAAATCTACAAGGATGAGCCGAAAAAGTAACTTTACCATTAACAACAGGCTAAAAAATAATAAAAAAAAAAATTATACATATATTATATATATATATATATATATTATATTATATAGGATACCAAATTGTATGTGTTGTAAAGTTTAAATATTCATAAATATATACATTAAGATTATCATTTAATTTTATTTATTTTTTACTTTATATATATATATATATATTTTATTTTATTTTATTTTATTTTATTTTCTTACTTTTACGGTATAGACCCTTTTGCCATTTTCATCTAAATAAAACCTTAGCATATACATTTTGATAAAATATATAATTATTATATATTATTATTAAATAAAAATTTTCGGTATGAAAAGAATAAGAACCATTTAATTATATATATATATATATATATATGTTATTCTTTATTTGTATATAAATAAATAATTTTTCTCAAAATAGAAACAATTAAAAAAAAAATATATATATTATATATAAATATATATGTTATATTTATTTATCATGTAATATTATTATAATATATTTAATTTGTATATTTTTTTTATTTTTAAAAATAAAAATATTTAAATCTGTATATTTTAAAATAACAATCATAAGAATGTTATAAAATATAGATTTATTAATATATCTATTTAAAAGATAATTATAATAAATATAAAATAAAACTAATCTATTAAAAAAATAAATATTATATTATATATATATATATATATATTACATAATAATTACATAGTATTTGCTCAAAGGCATATACGTGGAAGTTAACCATATACACTTACATGTAAAATAAAACATATATATAATATATTATATAATATTTTATATACATTTTTTTTTAATATTTATTTCTTTTATATTATATATATATATTTTTATATTTATTTATTTTTTATATTTAATTTTATTTTTTGTATAAAATTAGCTTTCTCTTTATTTTTTTTTTCCTTTAAAATGTCACATTAGTATAATTTTATTCTTGTTTTTTTTTCCTTTTACAATTTAAAAAATTTTTATTCCCACCACAACTATTATGTAAAGATTATATATATATATATATATATATATATGTATGTATGTATATTTCTTTTTTTGCTAAGTGTATAAACAAGTCCACCTCTCTGTAATTTATATATTTAAATATATATTATATATATATATTATATATATATGTTAAAATAAAAAGACTAGAGATGGGTAACGGGAATAGCAAAGTGGTAAAAATATTTTTACTTATACAAAATGAAAGGGATTTTAAAACAAAAGAAGAAAAAGAGATTTATTTGCAGATGTTATTAACATTAGATAATGATGATATTTTTAAGAATGACGGTAATTTTTATGTAATTAAAAATATTATAGACGATGAGGCAAATATTTTCGTTCTTTTTAAATTTGTAATGAATACTTTGAGGAAGCTTATTCGTAATGGTAAGAATAGGAATTAAGCTATAAAAAAAAAAATATATATATATATATATTTGTTTTACACTCATATATATTAATATATATAAATATATGTTTATGTTTATATGTTTATATTTGTTTATATTTTATTTTTTATTTCATTTTAAAAATGCAGAAACAGGAGAGATATTTGTCCAAGAATGTAAAATATGCGTAAAAATATTTCGAAATATATTTCCTATAATTCAATACAATTATAAAAGGTTTAATTTTTTTAGTTTATTATGGAAAGAAGATAATGTTCCTTCTTTTGCTTTACAGAATTATAAATGTAAAAATATATTAATACTACATATTTTTAATTTCTTGTTAATGTTATTGTTTACAGAAAATATATGTATAAATAAAAAAATAAATGAAAATCAAAAAATAAATGAAAAGCACATTGATAATAATAATAATAATAATATCACATATATAAAACCATTGGTAAAAAATTATGTAGATATTTACAAATTGTGGTCCAATAAAATGATATGTAGTTTTTTAGATAACAAATTACATGTTAATAATAATAATAATAATAATGATGATAAGATTATGAATAAGTACTCTAAAAATATTGAAATAAATGAAAAATACAGACATATCAATTTGAAAGAAGAAAATAAAGATCATATTACAAATAAGGACAAGTGTATAAAAACAATTTACTCATCTGATAATTATCATAAAAATAAAATATATCATATTTCAAATGTAGATAATTATGAATTTATTAATGATGTAAAAAGAGTTTCCTACAATTGTAATGATAAAAATCATTTTAATAATATTCAGAATTGTGAACTTAATAATGCAAATAAAGATATCTCATCATCTTCATCATTACATTCTCAAATTAATAACAACAACAATAATAATAATAATAATAATAATAGTGATGATGTAATAAATCTTGAATATATTAAAAATAGAACGGACATATTAAAATGCTTATTAATATTATTAAGTTCTTATATGTATTATAATAATGATAAATTTTTGAAAGAAAAAAATTTTCCTTTATTTCTATTTACTAGTGGAGAGGTATATTTTAGCGCCAATTTTTTCTTATCCTTATTGACCATAATTTATGAAAATGAATTTAATTATTTCAATTTTTATTTTTATAATGATACTTATATAGAATTTTATAATCTATGTATCCATATATTAAATATATTGATTGATTTTTTGCCTCTTGTTTTCAAAAAAAATAAAAAAAAAAGAGTTCACTATATGAATGGTGCTCTCAAATACTTACAAAAGTGCAAGGAGAGAATAAATGATGAGGAAAATAAAAATTGTGAGGAAAATAAAAATTATGAGGAAAATAAAAATTGTGAGGAAAATAAAAATTGTGAAGAAAATAAAAATTATGATGAAAAGAAATATGATGATAAAAAGAAATATGATGATACTTATAATCATAATAATAATAATCATTCATGTTTTAAATATACTAAACCAAATTACCATATTAATATAAAAAATAAACAAGAAAAAAATGTTAAGATAGAAAGAGATATTAATATTGATGATAGAAATTATTCAAGTTCATGTTGTTCTAATGAGTCTATTATTTATAATGATTTTTCTAATGATTCATGTTTTTCTAGTAGTAGTAAAAATAGCGAAGAAAGTTCTTATAATAAATATATAGAAAATAAAAAATCAAGAAATGTAAAATACAAATATGAGAATGATATATATTATTCGAATGTTAACAATGTATTAAAAAATAAAAATTTATTTTTTAATTTTAAAAAAGGTAGTAATAATTATTATATGTATTTAAAAAAGAAAAAGGATGTAGAAACATATTGTAGAAACAATGTATTTTTACAAATGTTACGTGGATTAAATAAGAATAATATTAAATATATATATAGGGGTTCATTAAATATGTTAATAAGTTATCAATTATATTATGAAAATTACAATGAAAGTTTGTTATTCATAGATAATTATTTGTGTTTGTTGTGGAATATAATGAATAATAATAAATTGTTTATAAGGTATATGGAAAGATGTAACACTGTTGGAGGTATGAACGAAAATAAAAATAAAAATAAAATAAATGACAATAATAATAATAATAATATAATAGAATATAATAACAATTATAACAATTATCATAATAATTATCGAAATGATTGCTCCACAAGCAGTAGCAACCTTTTCGTTTTCTACATTCTCTATATTTTACTATCCTTTAATAATGAAAGAAAAAAAGAAAAGCAAGAACTAGTAACCATAAAAAAACAACAAATTAATAAGGAATATATCAATATAAATAACAAAATTACAAAAGACAATATATTATATAATAATGAAGAGTTTTATAAAACCATTTCACGTGAAGAATATAATTTACGTAAAGTTGATGGTATTATCTATATTTGTTTATTTATTATATTAAAATTGTCATCTAATAAAAATATATGTAAGAATTTAAATGAAAAATATGATACAAAAAAAAAAATCAAATATAATAATATTTTAAAAAGTTCTTATGAATTTGATAATTATATAGATTTTGTAATATGTGCTTTAAATACATTAATAAATGATAACATCTTCTTTTTAAAATTTGAAAGAATAATTGATATGTCTATTACTATACTTACTAATATAAGTGTATATATTAAATCAATGAATACATATTCATGTGAATGTATAATTAATATATTAAATAAAGTTTTAAAAAAAGAATGGTTGCTATCTTCACAGCATCATTATTATTCTTTATTCCTTTTATTAGACTTTATAAATAATATATTATCTCATAACTTAATTGATAATTATAATTTGGTATATATGATAATCAAAAATAAACATGTGTTCTTTAATATACATAATTTGAATCATATATTGAAGAGTAATTATTTTGTAGGTTCATCAACCAAAGGTACACCAAAAAAAAAAATAAAAAAATAAATAATATTATAAATATATATATATATATATATTTATTTATTTATTCATTTCCATTTTTTTTTATTTTTATGTGCTTATACTTTTTTATCCTTTTCATTGTGCAGGTTATTGGATACCCACCGAAAGTTGGCTAGTCAGCTGGGTGAATAAATTACCACTACATTTTATTAACAAAATAATTTATGACTTAGCTAATATGGTAAATATAAAATAAAATATATGCATAATAAAATGAGGATTATTACTTTTGTGTCTTAATATATATACATACATATATATATATAATAACTACGTCATTATTTAATATCTTGTGTTTTTTTTTTTTTTTTTTTTTTATTTCTTTTATAGATTGAAATTGAATGTGATGAGAAAGAAATTTTAGATTACAATGAAGTGGTAGATTTAATAAGAAGCCATTGTAGTAAGATTGAGAATAAGCAAATACCTTTTATAATAAGGAAATATGAAAAAAATATATTATTATCAAAATGGTTAACAAATTATATTTACTTTTTAATATTCCTTCATATGTATAAGAAAAATCTTTTTATAAATAATGGTCTTACCTTTATATTTTAATAAATAACAGAATAGATATATAAATGAATATTTTATATTTATTTTTTTGTATATCCATCTTTTTCAATTTTTTAATATATAATTGTGTCATAAGTATATATTAAAACAATTTGTATTTATTTATTTATTTATTTATTTATTTTATTTTATTATTATTTTTTTTTTTTTTTTTTGGTAAAAGATTATGAGTCAACAAATCATCTATTTGTTTATTTACATAATAAACAAAAAAGAGTAATATATAAATATTCTCAGAATTAAATTTATTAAGAAATTTTTTTTTATATAATTTGAAATTACATAATGTTAATATACTATCGATAAAAGTATTTTTTTTTTGTTCATTCTTTAAAATGTTAATAGATGATATGTTTTTATCTTGTATATATATATTTTTTTTTTTTTTTTTTTTTTTCTTAATATAAGTTTGTGTAAAATATATAATATATGATATATATTTTTCTCTTGTTACAATGTCAAAAGAAGAATTTTTTTTCATTTTATTTTCTTCTACACAATTCACATGTGATTGTATATTACATGATGAATTCTCACTTCTTTTAATTTTTTGATCTTCTATATTATTATTTATGTTGTTGTCATTATAATTGTTAATGTGTGATATATTATCATTGTTGTAATTATTGTTTTCAAAATTTTCGTGTATATTATTTTTTATTTTATTTTGATCGAATATATGTAATTCTTCTAATTTTTTATGTGTATCATCATTTTTGTTTTGTATGTTACTATTTTGTTTTTCAAATATATTTATGAATACATTTTGTAGTTTATTATTTTTTATCACTTTAATAATCTTATTATAATAATTTTTTTTGTAAGGTTTTAATTGTTTCACAATTGAATGTATGAAATTTTTGATAATCTGTTCATAATTGTTCTGTTGGTACTTTTCTTTAAATTCATAATATTCTTTATAATCATTCATATATTTTTCATCATTTAAATATTCTTGGTCCTTTACATAATTTTTATTATAATCAAATATGTTATTGTTTTGTTGATGAGTATTATCATTATCTATTAAATTTTTATATATTTCATTATTATTATTATTATTATTATTATTATTATTTTCTTTGTTTTTGTGTTTATTTTTTTTTTTCTTATTATTCCTTTTTCTAATTATTATCAAACTTTTTGTTCTTTCCTCATTTTTGGTTTTTTTTTGGGTATTTTTTTTGTATTTTTTTATTGATATATTTATATTACTATCACTTTGGTAATTTTTGTTGTATAAATTTTGTGTCTTCTTTTTCGATGCGTTTATCATTTTTTCTTCTCCGTCTTCATCATTTGTATCATATAAATTGTAATTATTTCTAATATCTTTCTTTTTATGTTTTACTTTTTTATTTGTTTGGTTAATGCTTTTTAATTTTTCATCATCATCTTCATAATTATTACTATCACTATGATAATTATTATTATCATTATTATTGGTAGTAGTAATCCCATTTGTAGAATAATTTGTATCCACATTTATAAAATTATCATCCGTATCTGTTGATAGTTCTTCTGTAATTAAAAATTCTTCATGATTTATATCATCAAAGGTTATATTAATACCCCAAAGGAGCAATAAAAAATTAATAAATGCATTTAACTGATTTGATAAAAAATATTCCTCTTTCTTATCTTCTTCTATATTATTTTCATTTGTTTCATATTTAGGATTTGTATTTAATATTTTATTTTCAATATTATCACATATGGCATTTTCATCACATACAACTTCTGTGTTCCTTTGAAGAACCTTATCATGATTAAATATAGTATAATTATTATCTTGTTGTTCTTCAATAGTTTCTTTTATTACATCTTCCTTATTTTCAATATATTCATTATTTTCTACACTTTTATATGTTATAGACGTGGGAGAAGAAATATCAGATGTAGATGAAGGTGAAGAAGACGAGGAAAGAAAAGAAGAAAAAGAAGTGGTAATATAAAGGAAAAAATTATCATTATTATTACTACTACTAATAATATTACTATTATTACTATTATTATTATTATTATTTGTTGTTTTAATTTTTTCATCTTGATCTATCTGTTTCACATTTTGGTTGATATATTGGTCTGTCTTTTTTACATCATTTATATTTTTTTCTAAATATATATAATCAAAGATATACTTATAATAATGCGTTTTAATTATATATGATAACATGAAAAATATTTCTATCAAAATAAAAAGTAGAAAATTTTTAATAAAGGTTACAGTAAAAATATAATTCTTATGAAGTTGTTTGTTTTTTTCATATTTTTGTAGACCTATTAAAATATCTTCTTTATATAAATAATTATTTAAAGGTAGATTGGAAACTAAGAAATTCCACAATTCTTCAAATGTAATACTATTAGTATCAGCACAATAAAAAGAAGAATTTAAATGAAAAATATAATAAAAATAATTATAATTATATGGATGTACTAGAGAATAATTTAAATATAATTTTTTATCTATAAAAAATAATAATGGTATTATATCCCTATCAGTAACAATATAATTTTTTTTTTTATATTCATTAAATAAAGGTTCAATTTTTGATTTATTATGTATAATAAATTTCCTACCATTTTCTTCTTTAACCCATTTATTTAATAATAAATAAATTCGTTTTTCAATATAGGAGTTTTCTTGACATTCTATAAGTTTAATAATATTATTAATATTGTCAATATTGTCAATATTTTCAATATTTTTAATATTTTCCATACTTTCAATATTTTTAATATTTTCCATACTTTCAATATTATTAATATTTTTATATTCTTCTAGATTTATATTATCATCCTTTTTTATATTATAAGATCCATTTGTAAAATTTTTACAACTCATATTAT